>NW_027675604.1:0-273809 GCF_965601325.2 Salmo salar | reverse complement strand
CACTCAACAGTGTGTGTTATGTTAGTGCACTCAACAGTGTGTGTTATGTTAGTGCACTCAACAGTGTGTGTTATGTTAGTGCACTCAACAGTGTGTTATGTTAGTGCACTCAACAGTGTGTTATGTTAGTGCACTCAACAGTGTGTGTTATGTTAGTGCACTCAACAGTGTGTTATGTTAGTGCACTCAACAGTGTGTGTTATGTTAGTGCACTCAACAGTGTGTGTTATGTTAGTGCACTCAACAGTGTGTGTTATGTTAGTGCACTCAACAATGTGTGTTGATGTTAGTGCACTCAACAGTGTGTGTATGTTAGTGCACTCAACAGTGTGTTATGTTAGTGCACTCAACAGTGGTGTGTTATGTTAGTGCACTCAACAGTGTGTGTTATGTTAGTGCACTCAACAGTGTGTGTTATGTTAGTGCACTCAACAGTGTGGTTATGTTAGTGCACTCAACAGTGTGTTATGTTAGTGCACTCAACAGTGTGTTATGTTAGTGCACTCAACAGTGTGTGTTATGTTAGTGCACTCAACAGTGTGTGTTATGTTAGTGCACTCAACAGTGTGTGTTATGTTAGTGCACTCAACAGTGTGTGTTATGTTAGTGCACTCAACAGTGTGTTCATGTTAGTGCACTCAACAGTGTGTGTTATGTTAGTGCACTCAACAGTGTGTGTTATGTTAGTGCACTCAACAGTGTGTGTTATGTTAGTGCACTCAACAGTGTGTTGATGTTAGTGCACTCAACAGTGTGTGTTATGTTAGTGCACTCAACAGTGTGTGTTATGTTAGTGCACTCAACAGTGTGTGTTATGTTAGTGCACTCAACAGTGTGTTGATGTTAGTGCACTCAACAGTGTGTTATGTTAGTGCACTCAACAGTGTGTGTATGTTAGTGCACTCAACAGTGTGTGTTATGTTAGTGCACTCAACAGTGTGTGTTATGTTAGTGCACTCAACAGTGTGTTGATGTTAGTGCACTCAACAGTGTGTGTTATGTTAGTGCACTCAACAGTGTGTTATGTTAGTGCACTCAACAGTGTGTTATGTTAGTGCACTCAACAGTGTGTGTTATGTTAGTGCACTCAACAGTGTGTTATGTTAGTGCACTCAACAGTGTGTGTTATGTTAGTGCACTCAACAGTGTGTTATGTTAGTGCACTCAACAGTGTGTGTTATGTTAGTGCACTCAACAGTGTGTGTTATGTTAGTGCACTCAACAGTGTGTTATGTTAGTGCACTCAACAGTGTGTTATGTTAGTGCACTCAACAGTGTGTGTTATGTTAGTGCACTCAACAATGTGTTATGTTAGTGCACTCAACAGTGTGTGTTATGTTAGTGCACTCAACAGTGTGTGTTATGTTAGTGCACTCAACAATGTGTGTTATGTTAGTGCACTCAACAGTGTGTTATGTTAGTGCACTCAACAGTGTGTTATGTTAGTGCACTCAACAGTGTGTGTTATGTTAGTGCACTCAACAGTGTGTTATGTTAGTGCACTCAACAGTGTGTGTTATGTTAGTGCACTCAACAGTGTGTGTTATGTTAGTGCACTCAACAGTGTGTGTTATGTTAGTGCACTCAACAGTGTGTGTGATGTTAGTGCACTCAACAGTGTGTTATGTTAGTGCACTCAACAGTGTGTGTTATGTTAGTGCACTCAACAGTGTGTGTTATGTTAGTGCACTCAACAGTGTGTGTTATGTTAGTGCACTCAACAGTGTGTGTTATGTTAGTGCACTCAACAGTGTGTGTTATGTTAGTGCACTCAACAGTGTGTGTTATGTTAGTGCACTCAACAGTGTGTTATGTTAGTGCACTCAACAGTGTGTTATGTTAGTGCACTCAACAGTGTGTGTTATGTTAGTGCACTCAACAGTGTGTGTTATGTTAGTGCACTCAACAGTGTGTGTTATGTTAGTGCACTCAACAGTGTGTTATGTTAGTGCACTCAACAGTGTGTTATGTTAGTGCACTCAACAGTGTGTGTTATGTTAGTGCACTCAACAGTGTGTGTTATGTTAGTGCACTCAACAGTGTGTGTTATGTTAGTGCACTCAACAGTGTGTTATGTTAGTGCACTCAACAGTGTGTGTTATGTTAGTGCACTCAACAGTGTGTTATGTTAGTGCACTCAACAGTGTGTGTTATGTTAGTGCACTCAACAGTGTGTGTTATGTTAGTGCACTCAACAGTGTGTTATGTTAGTGCACTCAACAGTGTGTGTTATGTTAGTGCACTCAACAGTGTGTTATGTTAGTGCACTCAACAGTGTGTTATGTTAGTGCACTCAACAGTGTGTGTATGTTAGTGCACTCAACAGTGTGTTATGTTAGTGCACTCAACAGTGTGTTATGTTAGTGCACTCAACAGTGTGTTATGTTAGTGCACTCAACAGTGTGTTATGTTAGTGCACTCAACAGTGTGTGTTATGTTAGTGCACTCAACAGTGTGTTATGTTAGTGCACTCAACAGTGTGTTATGTTAGTGCACTCAACAGTGTGTGTTATGTTAGTGCACTCAACAGTGTGTTATGTTAGTGCACTCAACAGTGTGTGTTATGTTAGTGCACTCAACAGTGTGTGTTATGTTAGTGCACTCAACAGTGTGTGTTATGTTAGTGCACTCAACAGTGTGTGTTATGTTAGTGCACTCAACAGTGTGTTGATGTTAGTGCACTCAACAGTGTGTGTTATGTTAGTGCACTCAACAGTGTGTTATGTTAGTGCACTCAACAGGTGTGTTATGTTAGTGCACTCAACAGTGTGTGTTATGTTAGTGCACTCAACAGTGTGTTATGTTAGTGCACTCAACAGTGTGTGTTATGTTAGTGCACTCAACAGTGTGTGTTATGTTAGTGCACTCAACAGTGTGTTATGTTAGTGCACTCAACAGTGTGTGTTATGTTAGTGCACTCAACAGTGTGTTATGTTAGTGCACTCAACAGTGTGTGTTATGTTAGTGCACTCAACAGTGTGTGTTATGTTAGTGCACTCAACAGTGTGTGTTATGTTAGTGCACTCAACAGTGTGTTGATGTTAGTGCACTCAACAGTGTGTTATGTTAGTGCACTCAACAGTGTGTTATGTTAGTGCACTCAACAGTGTGTGTATGTTAGTGCACTCAACAGTGTGTGTTATGTTAGTGCACTCAACAGTGTGTGTTATGTTAGTGCACTCAACAGTGTGTTTATGTTAGTGCACTCAACAGTGTGTGTTATGTTAGTGCACTCAACAGTGTGTTATGTTAGTGCACTCAACAGTGTGTTATGTTAGTGCACTCAACAGTGTGTTATGTTAGTGCACTCAACAGTGTGTTATGTTAGTGCACTCAACAGTGTGTTATGTTAGTGCACTCAACAGTGTGTTATGTTAGTGCACTCAACAGTGTGTTATGTTAGTGCACTCAACAGTGTGTTATGTTAGTGCACTCAACAGTGTGTTATGTTAGTGCACTCAACAGTGTGTTATGTTAGTGCACTCAACAGTGTGTGTTATGTTAGTGCACTCAACAGTGTGTTATGTTAGTGCACTCAACAGTGTGTGTTATGTTAGTGCACTCAACAGTGTGTGTTATGTTAGTGCACTCAACAGTGTGTGTTATGTTAGTGCACTCAACAGTGTGTTATGTTAGTGCACTCAACAGTGTGTTATGTTAGTGCACTCAACAGTGTGTGTTATGTTAGTGCACTCAACAGTGTGTGTTATGTTAGTGCACTCAACAGTGTGTGTTATGTTAGTGCACTCACAAGTGTGTTATGTTAGTGCACTCAACAGTGTGTTATGTTAGTGCACTCAACAGTGTGTGTTATGTTAGTGCACTCAACAAGTGTGTGTTATGTTAGTGCACTCAACAGTGTGTGTTATGTTAGTGCACTCAACAGTGTGTTGATGTTAGTGCACTCAACAGTGTGTGTTATGTTAGTGCACTCAACAGTGTGTGTTATGTTAGTGCACTCAACAGTGTGTGTTATGTTAGTGCACTCAACAGTGTGTTGATGTTAGTGCACTCAACAGTGTGTTATGTTAGTGCACTCAACAGTGTGTTATGTTAGTGCACTCAACAGTGTGTGTTATGTTAGTGCACTCAACAGTGTGTGTTATGTTAGTGCACTCAACAGTGTGTGTTATGTTAGTGCACTCAACAGTGTGTTATGTTAGTGCACTCAACAGTGTGTTATGTTAGTGCACTCAACAGTGTGTGTTATGTTAGTGCACTCAACAGTGTGTTATGTTAGTGCACTCAACAGTGTGTTATGTTAGTGCACTCAACAGTGTGTGTTATGTTAGTGCACTCAACAGTGTGTGTTATGTTAGTGCACTCAACAGTGTGTGTTATGTTAGTGCACTCAACAGTGTGTTATGTTAGTGCACTCAACAGTGTGTTATGTTAGTGCACTCAACAGTGTGTGTTATGTTAGTGCACTCAACAGGTGTGTTATGTTAGTGCACTCAACAGTGTGTGTTATGTTAGTGCACTCAACAGTGTGTGTTATGTTAGTGCACTCAACAGTGTGTGTTATGTTAGTGCACTCAACAGGTGTGTTATGTTAGTGCACTCAACAGTGTGTTATGTTAGTGCACTCAACAGTGTGTTATGTTAGTGCACTCAACAGTGTGTGTTATGTTAGTGCACTCAACAGTGTGTGTTATGTTAGTGCACTCAACAGTGTGTGTTATGTTAGTGCACTCAACAGTGTGTGTTATGTTAGTGCACTCAACAGTGTGTTATGTTAGTGCACTCAACAGTGTGTGTTATGTTAGTGCACTCAACAGTGTGTTATGTTAGTGCACTCAACAGTGTGTGTTATGTTAGTGCACTCAACAGTGTGTTGATGTTAGTGCACTCAACAGTGTGTTATGTTAGTGCACTCAACAGTGTGTGTTATGTTAGTGCACTCAACAGTGTGTGTTATGTTAGTGCACTCAACAGTGTGTTATGTTAGTGCACTCAACAGTGTGTTATGTTAGTGCACTCAACAGTGTGTTTATGTTAGTGCACTCAACAGTGTGTGTTATGTTAGTGCACTCAACAGTGTGTGTTATGTTAGTGCACTCAACAGTGTGTTATGTTAGTGCACTCAACAGTGTGTTATGTTAGTGCACTCAACAGTGTGTGTTATGTTAGTGCACTCAACATGTGTGTTATGTTAGTGCACTCAACAGTGTGTGTATGTTAGTGCACTCAACAGTGTGTGTTATGTTAGTGCACTCAACAGTGTGTTATGTTAGTGCACTCAACAGTGTGTTATGTTAGTGCACTCAACAGTGTGTTATGTTAGTGCACTCAACAGTGTGTGTTATGTTAGTGCACTCAACAGTGTGTTATGTTAGTGCACTCAACAGTGTGTTATGTTAGTGCACTCAACAGTGTGTGTTATGTTAGTGCACTCAACAGTGTGTTATGTTAGTGCACTCAACAGTGTGTGTTATGTTAGTGCACTCAACAGTGTGTGTTATGTTAGTGCACTCAACATGTGTGTTATGTTAGTGCACTCAACAGTGTGTTATGTTAGTGCACTCAACAGTGTGTTATGTTAGTGCACTCAACAGTGTGTGTTATGTTAGTGCACTCAACAGTGTGTTATGTTAGTGCACTCAACAGTGTGTGTTATGTTAGTGCACTCAACAGTGTGTTTATGTTAGTGCACTCAACAGTGTGTGTTATGTTAGTGCACTCAACAGTGTGTTATGTTAGTGCACTCAACAGTGTGTTATGTTAGTGCACTCAACAGTGTGTTATGTTAGTGCACTCAACAGTGTGTGTTATGTTAGTGCACTCAACAGTGTGTGTTATGTTAGTGCACTCAACAGTGTGTGTTATGTTAGTGCACTCAACAGTGTGTGTTATGTTAGTGCACTCAACAGTGTGTGTTATGTTAGTGCACTCAACAGTGTGTTATGTTAGTGCACTCAACATGTGTGTTATGTTAGTGCACTCAACAGTGTGTGTTATGTTAGTGCACTCAACAGTGTGTGTTATGTTAGTGCACTCAACAGTGTGTGTTATGTTAGTGCACTCAACAGTGTGTTATGTTAGTGCACTCAACAGTGTGTTATGTTAGTGCACTCAACAGTGTGTGTTATGTTAGTGCACTCAACAGTGTGTGTTATGTTAGTGCACTCAACAGTGTGTGTTATGTTAGTGCACTCAACAGTGTGTTATGTTAGTGCACTCAACAGTGTGTTATGTTAGTGCACTCAACAGTGTGTTATGTTAGTGCACTCAACAGTGTGTGTTATGTTAGTGCACTCAACAGTGTGTGTTATGTTAGTGCACTCAACAGTGTGTTATGTTAGTGCACTCAACAGTGTGTTGATGTTAGTGCACTCAACAGTGTGTTATGTTAGTGCACTCAACAGTGTGTGTTATGTTAGTGCACTCAACAGTGTGTTGATGTTAGTGCACTCAACAGTGTGTTATGTTAGTGCACTCAACAGTGTGTTATGTTAGTGCACTCAACAGTGTGTGTTATGTTAGTGCACTCAACAGTGTGTTATGTTAGTGCACTCAACAGTGTGTGTTATGTTAGTGCACTCAACAGTGTGTGTATGTTAGTGCACTCAACATGTGTGTTATGTTAGTGCACTCAACAGTGTGTGTTATGTTAGTGCACTCAACAGTGTGTTATGTTAGTGCACTCAACAGTGTGTGTTATGTTAGTGCACTCAACAGTGTGTGTTATGTTAGTGCACTCAACAGTGTGTGTTATGTTAGTGCACTCAACAGTGTGTGTTATGTTAGTGCACTCAACAGTGTGTTATGTTAGTGCACTCAACAGTGTGTGTTATGTTAGTGCACTCAACAGTGTGTTATGTTAGTGCACTCAACAGTGTGTTATGTTAGTGCACTCAACAGTGTGTGTTATGTTAGTGCACTCAACATGTGTGTTATGTTAGTGCACTCAACAGTGTGTTATGTTAGTGCACTCAACAGTGTGTGTTATGTTAGTGCACTCAACAGTGTGTTATGTTAGTGCACTCAACAGTGTGTGTTATGTTAGTGCACTCAACAGTGTGTTATGTTAGTGCACTCAACAGTGTGTGTTATGTTAGTGCACTCAACAGTGTGTGTTATGTTAGTGCACTCAACAGTGTGTGTTATGTTAGTGCACTCAACAGTGTGTGTTATGTTAGTGCACTCAACAGTGTGTTATGTTAGTGCACTCAACAGTGTGTTATGTTAGTGCACTCAACAGTGTGTGTTATGTTAGTGCACTCAACAGTGTGTGTTATGTTAGTGCACTCAACAGTGTGTGTTATGTTAGTGCACTCAACAGTGTGTTATGTTAGTGCACTCAACAGTGTGTGTTATGTTAGTGCACTCAACAGTGTGTTATGTTAGTGCACTCAACAGTGTGTTATGTTAGTGCACTCAACAGTGTGTTATGTTAGTGCACTCAACAGTGTGTTATGTTAGTGCACTCAACAGTGTGTTATGTTAGTGCACTCAACAGTGTGTGTTATGTTAGTGCACTCAACAGTGTGTGTTATGTTAGTGCACTCAACAGTGTGTGTTATGTTAGTGCACTCAACAGTGTGTTATGTTAGTGCACTCAACAGTGTGTTATGTTAGTGCACTCAACAGTGTGTGTTATGTTAGTGCACTCAACAGTGTGTTATGTTAGTGCACTCAACAGTGTGTGTTATGTTAGTGCACTCAACAGTGTGTGTTATGTTAGTGCACTCAACAATGTGTGTTATGTTAGTGCACTCAACAGTGTGTTATGTTAGTGCACTCAACAGTGTGTTATGTTAGTGCACTCAACAGTGTGTGTTATGTTAGTGCACTCAACAGTGTGTTATGTTAGTGCACTCAACAGTGTGTGTTATGTTAGTGCACTCACAGTGTGTGTTATGTTAGTGCACTCAACAGTGTGTTATGTTAGTGCACTCAACAGTGTGTGTTATGTTAGTGCACTCAACAGTGTGTGTTATGTTAGTGCACTCAACAGTGTGTGTTATGTTAGTGCACTCAACAGTGTGTTGATGTTAGTGCACTCAACAGTGTGTTATGTTAGTGCACTCAACAGTGTGTTATGTTAGTGCACTCAACAGTGTGTGTTATGTTAGTGCACTCAACAGTGTGTGTTATGTTAGTGCACTCAACAGTGTGTTATGTTAGTGCACTCAACAGTGTGTTATGTTAGTGCACTCAACAGTGTGTTATGTTAGTGCACTCAACAGTGTGTTATGTTAGTGCACTCAACAGTGTGTTATGTTAGTGCACTCAACAGTGTGTGTTATGTTAGTGCACTCAACAGTGTGTGTTATGTTAGTGCACTCAACAGTGTGTGTTATGTTAGTGCACTCAACAGTGTGTGTTATGTTAGTGCACTCAACAGTGTGTTATGTTAGTGCACTCAACAGTGTGTTATGTTAGTGCACTCAACAGTGTGTTATGTTAGTGCACTCAACAGTGTGTTATGTTAGTGCACTCAACAGTGTGTGTTATGTTAGTGCACTCAACAGTGTGTGTTATGTTAGTGCACTCAACAGTGTGTGTTATGTTAGTGCACTCAACAGTGTGTGTTATGTTAGTGCACTCAACAGTGTGTTATGTTAGTGCACTCAACAGTGTGTTATGTTAGTGCACTCAACAGTGTGTGTTATGTTAGTGCACTCAACAGTGTGTTATGTTAGTGCACTCAACAGTGTGTGTTATGTTAGTGCACTCAACAGTGTGTGTTATGTTAGTGCACTCAACAGTGTGTGTTATGTTAGTGCACTCAACAGTGTGTTATGTTAGTGCACTCAACAGTGTGTTATGTTAGTGCACTCAACAGTGTGTGTTATGTTAGTGCACTCAACAGTGTGTTATGTTAGTGCACTCAACAGTGTGTGTTATGTTAGTGCACTCAACAGTGTGTGTTATGTTAGTGCACTCAACAGTGTGTGTTATGTTAGTGCACTCAACAGTGTGTTATGTTAGTGCACTCAACAGTGTGTGTTATGTTAGTGCACTCAACAGTGTGTGTTATGTTAGTGCACTCAACAGTGTGTTATGTTAGTGCACTCAACAGTGTGTGTTATGTTAGTGCACTCAACAGTGTGTGTTATGTTAGTGCACTCAACAGTGTGTGTTATGTTAGTGCACTCAACAGTGTGTTATGTTAGTGCACTCAACAGTGTGTGTATGTTAGTGCACTCAACAGTGTGTTATGTTAGTGCACTCAACAGTGTGTGTTATGTTAGTGCACTCAACAGTGTGTGTTATGTTAGTGCACTCAACAGTGTGTTATGTTAGTGCACTCAACAGTGTGTTATGTTAGTGCACTCAACAGTGTGTGTTATGTTAGTGCACTCAACAGTGTGTAATGTTAGTGCACTCAACAGTGTGTGTTATGTTAGTGCACTCAACAGTGTGTGTTATGTTAGTGCACTCAACATGTGTGTTATGTTAGTGCACTCAACAGTGTGTTGATGTTAGTGCACTCAACAGTGTGTTATGTTAGTGCACTCAACAGTGTGTTATGTTAGTGCACTCAACAGTGTGTGTTATGTTAGTGCACTCAACAGTGTGTGTTATGTTAGTGCACTCAACAGTGTGTGTTATGTTAGTGCACTCAACAGTGTGTTATGTTAGTGCACTCAACAGTGTGTGTTATGTTAGTGCACTCAACAGTGTGTTATGTTAGTGCACTCAACAGTGTGTTATGTTAGTGCACTCAACAGTGTGTGTTATGTTAGTGCACTCAACAGTGTGTGTTATGTTAGTGCACTCAACAGTGTGTGTTATGTTAGTGCACTCAACAGTGTGTGTTATGTTAGTGCACTCAACAGTGTGTTATGTTAGTGCACTCAACAGTGTGTTATGTTAGTGCACTCAACAGTGTGTGTTATGTTAGTGCACTCAACAGTGTGTGTATGTTAGTGCACTCAACAGTGTGTTATGTTAGTGCACTCAACAGTGTGGTTATGTTAGTGCACTCAACAGTGTGTTATGTTAGTGCACTCAACAGTGTGTGTTATGTTAGTGCACTCAACAGTGTGTGTTATGTTAGTGCACTCAACAGTGTGTGTTATGTTAGTGCACTCAACAGTGTGTAATGTTAGTGCACTCAACAGTGTGTGTATGTTAGTGCACTCAACAGTGTGTGTTATGTTAGTGCACTCAACAGTGTGTTATGTTAGTGCACTCAACAGTGTGTGTTATGTTAGTGCACTCAACAGTGTGTGTTATGTTAGTGCACTCAACAGTGTGTGTTATGTTAGTGCACTCAACAGTGTGTTGATGTTAGTGCACTCAACAGTGTGTTATGTTAGTGCACTCAACAGTGTGTTATGTTAGTGCACTCAACAGTGTGTGTTATGTTAGTGCACTCAACAGTGTGTGTTATGTTAGTGCACTCAACAGTGTGTGTTATGTTAGTGCACTCAACAGTGTGTTATGTTAGTGCACTCAACAGTGTGTGTTATGTTAGTGCACTCAACAGTGTGTTATGTTAGTGCACTCAACAGTGTGTTATGTTAGTGCACTCAACAGTGTGTGTTATGTTAGTGCACTCAACAGTGTGTGTTATGTTAGTGCACTCAACAGTGTGTGTTATGTTAGTGCACTCAACAGTGTGTTATGTTAGTGCACTCAACAGTGTGTTGATGTTAGTGCACTCAACAGTGTGTTATGTTAGTGCACTCAACAGTGTGTGTTATGTTAGTGCACTCAACAGTGTGTTGATGTTAGTGCACTCAACAGTGTGTGTATGTTAGTGCACTCAACAGTGTGTTATGTTAGTGCACTCAACAGTGTGTTATGTTAGTGCACTCAACAGTGTGTTATGTTAGTGCACTAAACAGTGTGTTATGTTAGTGCACTCAACAGTGTGTGTTATGTTAGTGCACTCAACAGTGTGTTATGTTAGTGCACTCAACAGTGTGTGTTATGTTAGTGCACTCAACAGTGTGTTATGTTAGTGCACTCAACAGTGTGTTATGTTAGTGCACTCAACAGTGTGTTATGTTAGTGCACTCAACAGTGTGTTATGTTAGTGCACTCAACAGTGTGTTATGTTAGTGCACTCAACAGTGTGTTGATGTTAGTGCACTCAACAGTGTGTTATGTTAGTGCACTCAACAGTGTGTTATGTTAGTGCACTCAACAGTGTGTTATGTTAGTGCACTCAACAGTGTGTGTTATGTTAGTGCACTCAACAGTGTGTTATGTTAGTGCACTCAACAGTGTGTTGATGTTAGTGCACTCAACAGTGTGTGTTATGTTAGTGCACTCAACAGTGTGTGTTATGTTAGTGCACTCAACAGTGTGTTGATGTTAGTGCACTCAACAGTGTGTGTTATGTTAGTGCACTCAACAGTGTGTGTTATGTTAGTGCACTCAACAGTGTGTGTTATGTTAGTGCACTCAACAGTGTGTAATGTTAGTGCACTCAACAGTGTGTGTTATGTTAGTGCACTCAACAAGTGTGTGTTATGTTAGTGCACTCAACAGTGTGTGTTATGTTAGTGCACTCAACAGTGTGTTGATGTTAGTGCACTCAACAGTGTGTTATGTTAGTGCACTCAACAGTGTGTTATGTTAGTGCACTCAACAGTGTGTGTTATGTTAGTGCACTCAACAGTGTGTGTTATGTTAGTGCACTCAACAGTGTGTGTTATGTTAGTGCACTCAACAGTGTGTTGATGTTAGTGCACTCAACAGTGTGTGTTATGTTAGTGCACTCAACAGTGTGTTATGTTAGTGCACTCAACAGTGTGTTATGTTAGTGCACTCAACAGTGTGTGTTATGTTAGTGCACTCAACAGTGTGTGTTATGTTAGTGCACTCAACAGTGTGTGTTATGTTAGTGCACTCAACAGTGTGTTATGTTAGTGCACTCAACAGTGTGTTGATGTTAGTGCACTCAACAGTGTGTTATGTTAGTGCACTCAACAGTGTGTGTTATGTTAGTGCACTCAACAGTGTGTTGATGTTAGTGCACTCAACAGTGTGTTATGTTAGTGCACTCAACAGTGTGTTATGTTAGTGCACTCAACAGTGTGTTATGTTAGTGCACTCAACAGTGTGTTATGTTAGTGCACTCAACAGTGTGTTATGTTAGTGCACTCAACAGTGTGTGTTATGTTAGTGCACTCAACAGTGTGTTATGTTAGTGCACTCAACAGTTTGTGTTATGTTAGTGCACTCAACAGTGTGTTATGTTAGTGCACTCAACAGTGTGTTATGTTAGTGCACTCAACAGTGTGTTATGTTAGTGCACTCAACAGTGTGTTATGTTAGTGCACTCAACAGTGTGTTATGTTAGTGCACTCAACAATGTGTTGATGTTAGTGCACTCAACAATGTGTTATGTTAGTGCACTCAACAGTGTGTTATGTTAGTGCACTCAACAGTGTGTTATGTTAGTGCACTCAACAGTGTGTGTTGATGTTAGTGCACTCAACAATGTGTTATGTTAGTGCACTCAACAGTGTGTTGATGTTAGTGCACTCAACAGTGTGTGTTATGTTAGTGCACACAACAGTGTGTGTTATGTTAGTGCACTCAACAGTGTGTTGATGTTAGTGCACTCAACAGTGTGTGTTATGTTAGTGCACTCAACAGTGTGTGTTATGTTAGTGCACTCAACAGTGTGTGTTATGTTAGTGCACTCAACAGTGTGTTATGTTAGTGCACTCAACAGTGTGTTGATGTTAGTGCACTCAACAGTGTGTTATGTTAGTGCACTCAACAGTGTGTTATGTTAGTGCACTCAACAGTGTGTTATGTTAGTGCACTCAACAGTGTGTGTTATGTTAGTGCACTCACAAGTGTGTGTTATGTTAGTGCACTCAACAGTGTGTGTTATGTTAGTGCACTCAACAGTGTGTTGATGTTAGTGCACTCAACAGTGTGTTATGTTAGTGCACTCAACAGTGTGTTATGTTAGTGCACTCAACAGTGTGTGTTATGTTAGTGCACTCAACAGTGTGTGTTATGTTAGTGCACTCAACAGTGTGTGTTATGTTAGTGCACTCAACAGTGTGTTGATGTTAGTGCACTCAACAGTGTGTGTTATGTTAGTGCACTCAACAGTGTGTTATGTTAGTGCACTCAACAATGTGTTATGTTAGTGCACTCAACAGTGTGTGTTATGTTAGTGCACTCAACAGTGTGTGTTATGTTAGTGCACTCAACAGTGTGTGTTATGTTAGTGCACTCAACAGTGTGTTATGTTAGTGCACTCAACAGTGTGTTGATGTTAGTGCACTCAACAGTGTGTTATGTTAGTGCACTCAACAGTGTGTGTTATGTTAGTGCACTCAACAGTGTGTTGATGTTAGTGCACTCAACAGTGTGTTATGTTAGTGCACTCAACAGTGTGTTATGTTAGTGCACTCAACAGTGTGTTATGTTAGTGCACTCAACAGTGTGTTATGTTAGTGCACTCAACAGTGTATTATGTTAGTGCACTCAACAGTGTGTGTTATGTTAGTGCACTCAACAGTGTGTTATGTTAGTGCACTCAACAGTGTGTGTTATGTTAGTGCACTCAACAGTGTGTTATGTTAGTGCACTCAACAGTGTGTTATGTTAGTGCACTCAACAGTGTGTTATGTTAGTGCACTCAACAGTGTGTTATGTTAGTGCACTCAACAGTGTGTTATGTTAGTGCACTCAACAGTGTGTTGATGTTAGTGCACTCAACAGTGTGTTATGTTAGTGCACTCAACAGTGTGTTATGTTAGTGCACTCAACAGTGTGTTATGTTAGTGCACTCAACAGTGTGTGTTATGTTAGTGCACTCAACAGTGTGTTATGTTAGTGCACTCAACAGTGTGTTGATGTTAGTGCACTCAACAGTGTGTGTTATGTTAGTGCACTCAACAGTGTGTTATGTTAGTGCACTCAACAGTGTGTTGATGTTAGTGCACTCAACAGTGTGTGTTATGTTAGTGCACTCAACAGTGTGTGTTATGTTAGTGCACTCAGCAGTGTGTGTTATGTTAGTGCACTCAACAGTGTGTTATGTTAGTGCACTCAACAGTGTGTTATGTTAGTGCACTCAACAGTGTGTGTTATGTTAGTGCACTCAACAGTGTGTGTTATGTTAGTGCACTCAACAGTGTGTGTTATGTTAGTGCACTCAACAGTGTGTTGATGTTAGTGCACTCAACAGTGTGTGTTATGTTAGTGCACTCAACAGTGTGTTATGTTAGTGCACTCAACAGTGTGTGTTATGTTAGTGCACTCAACAGTGTGTTATGTTAGTGCACTCAACAGTGTGTGTTGATGTTAGTGCACTCAACAGTGTGTGTTGATGTTAGTGCACTCAACAGTGTGTTATGTTAGTGCACTCAACAGTGTGTGTTATGTTAGTGCACTCAACAGTGTGTTATGTTAGTGCACTCAACAGTGTGTTATGTTAGTGCACTCAACAGTGTGTGTTATGTTAGTGCACTCAACAGTGTGTTATGTTAGTGCACTCAACAGTGTGTGTTATGTTAGTGCACTCAACAGTGTGTTGATGTTAGTGCACTCAACAGTGTGTGTTATGTTAGTGCACTCAACAGTGTGTGTTATGTTAGTGCACTCAACAGTGTGTTATGTTAGTGCACTCAACAGTGTGTGTTATGTTAGTGCACTCAACAGTGTGTGTTATGTTAGTGCACTCAACAATGTGTGTTATGTTAGTGCACTCAACAGTGTGTAATGTTAGTGCACTCAACAGTGTGTTATGTTAGTGCACTCAACAGTGTGTGTTATGTTAGTGCACTCAACAGTGTGTTATGTTAGTGCACTCAACAGTGTGTGTTATGTTAGTGCACTCAACAGTGTGTGTTATGTTAGTGCACTCAACAATGTGTGTTATGTTAGTGCACTCAACAGTGTGTAATGTTAGTGCACTCAACAGTGTGTTATGTTAGTGCACTCAACAGTGTGTGTTATGTTAGTGCACTCAACAGTGTGTTATGTTAGTGCACTCAACAGTGTGTTATGTTAGTGCACTCAACAGTGTGTGTTATGTTAGTGCACTCACAAGTGTGTGTTATGTTAGTGCACTCAACAGTGTGTTATGTTAGTGCACTCAACAGTGTGTGTTATGTTAGTGCACTCACAAGTGTGTGTTATGTTAGTGCACTCAACAGTGTGTGTTATGTTAGTGCACTCAACAGTGTGTTGATGTTAGTGCACTCAACAGTGTGTTATGTTAGTGCACTCAACAGTGTGTTATGTTAGTGCACTCAACAGTGTGTGTTATGTTAGTGCACTCAACAGTGTGTGTTATGTTAGTGCACTCAACAGTGTGTGTTATGTTAGTGCACTCAACAGTGTGTTGATGTTAGTGCACTCAACAGTGTGTGTTATGTTAGTGCACTCAACAGTGTGTTATGTTAGTGCACTCAACAGTGTGTGTTATGTTAGTGCACTCAACAGTGTGTTGATGTTAGTGCACTCAACAGTGTGTTATGTTAGTGCACTCAACAGTGTGTTATGTTAGTGCACTCAACAGTGTGTTATGTTAGTGCACTCAACAGTGTGTTATGTTAGTGCACTCAACAGTGTGTTATGTTAGTGCACTCAACAGTGTGTTATGTTAGTGCACTCAACAGTGTGTTGATGTTAGTGCACTCAACAAGTGTGTTATGTTAGTGCACTCAACAGTGTGTTATGTTAGTGCACTCAACAGTGTGTTATGTTAGTGCACTCAACAGTGTGTGTTGATGTCAGTGCACTCAACAGTGTGTTATGTTAGTGCACTCAACAGTGTGTTGATGTTAGTGCACTCAACAGTGTGTGTTATGTTAGTGCACACAACAGCGTGTGTTATGTTAGTGCACTCAACAGTGTGTTGATGTTAGTGCACTCAACAGTGTGTGTTATGTTAGTGCACTCAACAGTGTGTGTTATGTTAGTGCACTCAGCAGTGTGTGTTATGTTAGTGCACTCAACAGTGTGTTATGTTAGTGCACTCAACAGTGTGTTATGTTAGTGCACTCAACAGTGTGTGTTATGTTAGTGCACTCAACAGTGTGTGTTATGTTAGTGCACTCAACAGTGTGTGTTATGTTAGTGCACTCAACAGTGTGTTGATGTTAGTGCACTCAACAGTGTGTGTTATGTTAGTGCACTCAACAGTGTGTTATGTTAGTGCACTCAACAGTGTGTTATGTTAGTGCACTCAACAGTGTGTTGATGTTAGTGCACTCAACAGTGTGTGTTATGTTAGTGCACTCAACAGTGTGTGTTATGTTAGTGCACTCAACAGTGTGTTATGTTAGTGCACTCAACAGTGTGTGTTGATGTTAGTGCACTCAACAGTGTGTGTTGATGTTAGTGCACTCAACAGTGTGTTATGTTAGTGCACTCAACAGTGTGTTATGTTAGTGCACTCAACAGTGTGTGTTATGTTAGTGCACTCAACACTGTGTTATGTTAGTGCACTCAACAGAGTGTGTTATGTTAGTGCACTCAACAGTGTGTTGTGTTAGTGCACTCAACAGTGTGTGTTATGTTAGTGCACTCAACAGTGTGTTGATGTTAGTGCACTCAACAGTGTGTGTTATGTTAGTGCACACAACAGTGTGTGTTATGTTAGTGCACTCAACAGTGTGTTGATGTTAGTGCACTCAACAGTGTGTGTTATGTTAGTGCACTCAACAGTGTGTGTTATGTTAGTGCACTCAGCAGTGTGTGTTATGTTAGTGCACTCAACAGTGTGTTATGTTAGTGCACTCAACAGTGTGTTATGTTAGTGCACTCAACAGTGTGTGTTATGTTAGTGCACTCAACAGTGTGTGTTATGTTAGTGCACTCAACAGTGTGTGTTATGTTAGTGCACTCAACAGTGTGTTATGTTAGTGCACTCAACAGTGTGTTATGTTAGTGCACTCAACAGTGTGTGTTGATGTCAGTGCACTCAACAATGTGTTATGTTAGTGCACTCAACAGTGTGTTGACGTTAGTGCACTCAACAGTGTGTGTTATGTTAGTGCACACAACAGTGTGTATTATGTTAGTGCACTCAACAGTGTGTTGATGTTAGTGCACTCAACAGTGTGTGTTATGTTAGTGCACTCAACAGTGTGTGTTATGTTAGTGCACTCAGCAGTGTGTGTTATGTTAGTGCACTCAACAGTGTGTTATGTTAGTGCACTCAACAGTGTGTTATGTTAGTGCACTCAACAGTGTGTGTTATGTTAGTGCACTCAACAGTGTGTGTTATGTTAGTGCACTCAACAGTGTGTGTTATGTTAGTGCACTCAACAGTGTGTGTTATGTTAGTGCACTCAACAGTGTGTTGATGTTAGTGCACTCAACAGTGTGTGTTATGTTAGTGCACTCAACAGTGTGTGTTATGTTAGTGCACTCAACAGTGTGTTATGTTAGTGCACTCAACAATGTGTTATGTTAGTGCACTCAACAGTGTGTGTTATGTTAGTGCACTCAACAGTGTGTGTTATGTTAGTGCACTCAACAATGTGTGTTATGTTAGTGCACTCAACAGTGTGTAATGTTAGTGCACTCAACAGTGTGTTATGTTAGTGCACTCAACAGTGTGTGTTATGTTAGTGCACTCAACAGTGTGTAATGTTAGTGCACTCAACAGTGTGTGTTATGTTAGTGCACTCACAAGTGTGTGTTATGTTAGTGCACTCAACAGTGTGTAATGTTAGTGCACTCAACAGTGTGTGTTATGTTAGTGCACTCACAAGTGTGTGTTATGTTAGTGCACTCAACAGTGTGTGTTATGTTAGTGCACTCAACAGTGTGTTGATGTTAGTGCACTCAACAGTGTGTTATGTTAGTGCACTCAACAGTGTGTTATGTTAGTGCACTCAACAGTGTGTGTTATGTTAGTGCACTCAACAGTGTGTGTTATGTTAGTGCACTCAACAGTGTGTGTTATGTTAGTGCACTCAACAGTGTGTTGATGTTAGTGCACTCAACAGTGTTTGTTATGTTAGTGCACTCAACAGTGTGTTATGTTAGTGCACTCAACAGTGTGTGTTATGTTAGTGCACTCAACAGTGTGTTGATGTTAGTGCACTCAACAGTGTGTTATGTTAGTGCACTCAACAGTGTGTTATGTTACTGCACTCAACAATGTGTTATGTTAGTGCACTCAACAGTGTGTTATGTTAGTGCACTCAACAGTGTGTTATGTTAGTGCACTCAACAGTGTGTTATGTTAGTGCACTCAACAGTGTGTTGATGTTAGTGCACTCAACAGTGTGTTGATGTTAGTGCACTCAACAGTGTGTGTTATGTTAGTGCACTCAACAGTGTGTGTTATGTTAGTGCACTCAGCAGTGTGTGTTATGTTAGTGCACTCAACAGTGTGTTATGTTAGTGCACTCAACAGTGTGTTATGTTAGTGCACTCAACAGTGTGTGTTATGTTAGTGCACTCAACAGTGTGTGTTATGTTAGTGCACTCAACAGTGTGTGTTATGTTAGTGCACTCAACAGTGTGTGTTATGTTAGTGCACTCAACAGTGTGTTGATGTTAGTGCACTCAACAGTGTGTGTTATGTTAGTGCACTCAACAGTGTGTGTTATGTTAGTGCACTCAACAGTGTGTTATGTTAGTGCACTCAACAGTGTGTTATGTTAGTGCACTCAACAGTGTGTGTTATGTTAGTGCACTCAACAGTGTGTGTTATGTTAGTGCACTCAACAATGTGTGTTATGTTAGTGCACTCAACAGTGTGTAATGTTAGTGCACTCAACAGTGTGTTATGTTAGTGCACTCAACAGTGTGTGTTATGTTAGTGCACTCAACAGTGTGTAATGTTAGTGCACTCAACAGTGTGTGTTATGTTAGTGCACTCACAAGTGTGTGTTATGTTAGTGCACTCAACAGTGTGTAATGTTAGTGCACTCAACAGTGTGTGTTATGTTAGTGCACTCACAAGTGTGTGTTATGTTAGTGCACTCAACAGTGTGTGTTATGTTAGTGCACTCAACAGTGTGTTGATGTTAGTGCACTCAACAGTGTGTTATGTTAGTGCACTCAACAGTGTGTTATGTTAGTGCACTCAACAGTGTGTGTTATGTTAGTGCACTCAACAGTGTGTGTTATGTTAGTGCACTCAACAGTGTGTGTTATGTTAGTGCACTCAACAGTGTGTTGATGTTAGTGCACTCAACAGTGTTTGTTATGTTAGTGCACTCAACAGTGTGTTATGTTAGTGCACTCAACAGTGTGTGTTATGTTAGTGCACTCAACAGTGTGTTGATGTTAGTGCACTCAACAGTGTGTTATGTTAGTGCACTCAACAGTGTGTTATGTTAGTGCACTCAACAATGTGTTATGTTAGTGCACTCAACAGTGTGTTATGTTAGTGCACTCAACAGTGTGTTATGTTAGTGCACTCAACAGTGTGTTATGTTAGTGCACTCAACAGTGTGTTGATGTTAGTGCACTCAACAGTGTGTTGATGTTAGTGCACTCAACAATGTGTTATGTTAGTGCACTCAACAGTGTGTTATGTTAGTGCACTCAACAGTGTGTTATGTTAGTGCACTCAACAGTGTGTGTTGATGTCAGTGCACTCAACAATGTGTTATGTTAGTGCACTCAACAGTGTGTTGATGTTAGTGCACTCAACAGTGTGTGTTATGTTAGTGCACACAACAGTGTGTGTTATGTTAGTGCACTCAACAGTGTGTTATGTTAGTGCACTCAACAGTGTGTTATGTTAGTGCACTCAACAGTGTGTGTTATGTTAGTGCACTCAACAGTGTGTGTTATGTTAGTGCACTCAACAGTGTGTGTTATGTTAGTGCACTCAACAGTGTGTTGATGTTAGTGCACTCAACAGTGTGTGTTATGTTAGTGCACTCAACAGTGTGTTATGTTAGTGCACTCAACAGTGTGTGTTATGTTAGTGCACTCAACAGTGTGTGTTGATGTTAGTGCACTCAACAGTGTGTGTTGATGTTAGTGCACTCAACAATGTGTTATGTTAGTGAGATCAACAGTGTGTGTTATGTTAGTGCACTCAACAGTGTGTTATGTTAGTGCACTCAACAGAGTGTGTTATGTTAGTGCACTCAACAGTGTGTTGTGTTAGTGCACTCAACAGTGTGTGTTATGTTAGTGCACTCAACAGTGTGTGTTATGTTAGTGCACTCAACAATGTGTGTTATGTTAGTGCACTCAACAGTGTGTAATGTTAGTGCACTCAACAGTGTGTTATGTTAGTGCACTCAACAGTGTGTTGTGTTAGTGCACTCAACAGTGTGTGTTATGTTAGTGCACTCAACAGTGTGTTGATGTTAGTGCACTCAACAGTGTGTGTTATGTTAGTGCACTCAACAGTGTGTTATGTTAGTGCACTCAACAGTGTGTTATGTTAGTGCACTCAACAGTGTGTTGATGTTAGTGCACTCAACAGTGTGTGTTATGTTAGTGCACTCAACAGTGTGTGTTATGTTAGTGCACTCAACAGTGTGTTATGTTAGTGCACTCAACAGTGTGTGTTGATGTTAGTGCACTCAACAGTGTGTGTTGATGTTAGTGCACTCAACAATGTGTTATGTTAGTGCACTCAACAGTGTGTGTTATGTTAGTGCACTCAACAGTGTGTTATGTTAGTGCACTCAACAGAGTGTGTTATGTTAGTGCACTCAACAGTGTGTAATGTTAGTGCACTCAACAGTGTGTGTTATGTTAGTGCACTCACAAGTGTGTGTTATGTTAGTGCACTCAACAGTGTGTAATGTTAGTGCACTCAACAGTGTGTGTTATGTTAGTGCACTCACAAGTGTGTGTTATGTTAGTGCACTCAACAGTGTGTGTTATGTTAGTGCACTCAACAGTGTGTTGATGTTAGTGCACTCAACAGTGTGTTATGTTAGTGCACTCAACAGTGTGTTATGTTAGTGCACTCAACAGTGTGTGTTATGTTAGTGCACTCAACAGTGTGTGTTATGTTAGTGCACTCAACAGTGTGTGTTATGTTAGTGCACTCAACAGTGTGTTGATGTTAGTGCACTCAACAGTGTTTGTTATGTTAGTGCACTCAACAGTGTGTTATGTTAGTGCACTCAACAGTGTGTGTTATGTTAGTGCACTCAACAGTGTGTTGATGTTAGTGCACTCAACAGTGTGTTATGTTAGTGCACTCAACAGTGTGTTATGTTACTGCACTCAACAATGTGTTATGTTAGTGCACTCAACAGTGTGTTATGTTAGTGCACTCAACAGTGTGTTATGTTAGTGCACTCAACAGTGTGTTATGTTAGTGCACTCAACAGTGTGTTGATGTTAGTGCACTCAACAGTGTGTTGATGTTAGTGCACTCAACAATGTGTTATGTTAGTGCACTCAACAGTGTGTTATGTTAGTGCACTCAACAGTGTGTTATGTTAGTGCACTCAACAGTGTGTGTTGATGTCAGTGCACTCAACAATGTGTTATGTTAGTGCACTCAACAGTGTGTTGATGTTAGTGCACTCAACAGTGTGTGTTATGTTAGTGCACACAACAGTGTGTGTTATGTTAGTGCACTCAACAGTGTGTTATGTTAGTGCACTCAACAGTGTGTTATGTTAGTGCACTCAACAGTGTGTGTTATGTTAGTGCACTCAACAGTGTGTGTTATGTTAGTGCACTCAACAGTGTGTGTTATGTTAGTGCACTCAACAGTGTGTTGATGTTAGTGCACTCAACAGTGTGTGTTATGTTAGTGCACTCAACAGTGTGTTATGTTAGTGCACTCAACAGTGTGTGTTATGTTAGTGCACTCAACAGTGTGTGTTGATGTTAGTGCACTCAACAGTGTGTGTTGATGTTAGTGCACTCAACAATGTGTTATGTTAGTGAGATCAACAGTGTGTGTTATGTTAGTGCACTCAACAGTGTGTTATGTTAGTGCACTCAACAGAGTGTGTTATGTTAGTGCACTCAACAGTGTGTTGTGTTAGTGCACTCAACAGTGTGTGTTATGTTAGTGCACTCAACAGTGTGTGTTATGTTAGTGCACTCAACAATGTGTGTTATGTTAGTGCACTCAACAGTGTGTAATGTTAGTGCACTCAACAGTGTGTTATGTTAGTGCACTCAACAGTGTGTTGTGTTAGTGCACTCAACAGTGTGTGTTATGTTAGTGCACTCAACAGTGTGTTGATGTTAGTGCACTCAACAGTGTGTGTTATGTTAGTGCACTCAACAGTGTGTTATGTTAGTGCACTCAATAGTGTGTTATGTTAGTGCACTCAACAGTGTGTTGATGTTAGTGCACTCAACAGTGTGTGTTATGTTAGTGCACTCAACAGTGTGTGTTATGTTAGTGCACTCAACAGTGTGTTATGTTAGTGCACTCAACAGTGTGTGTTGATGTTAGTGCACTCAACAGTGTGTGTTGATGTTAGTGCACTCAACAATGTGTTATGTTAGTGCACTCAACAGTGTGTGTTATGTTAGTGCACTCAACAGTGTGTTATGTTAGTGCACTCAACAGAGTGTGTTATGTTAGTGCACTCAACAGTGTGTTGTGTTAGTGCACTCAACAGTGTGTGTTATGTTAGTGCACTCAACAGTGTGTTGATGTTAGTGCACTCAACAGTGTGTGTTATGTTAATGCACACAACAGTGTGTGTTATGTTAGTGCACTCAACAGTGTGTTGATGTTAGTGCACTCACAAGTGTGTGTTATGTTAGTGCACTCAACAGTGTGTGTTATGTTAGTGCACTCAGCAGTGTGTGTTATGTTAGTGCACTCAACAGTGTGTTAGGTTAGTGCACTCAACAGTGTGTTATGTTAGTGCACTCAACAGTGTGTGTTATGTTAGTGCACTCAACAGTGTGTGTTATGTTAGTGCACTCAACAGTGTGTGTTATGTTAGTGCACTCAACAGTGTGTTATGTTAGTGCACTCAACAGTGTGTTATGTTAGTGCACTCAACAGTGTGTGTTGATGTCAGTGCACTCAACAATGTGTTATGTTAGTGCACTCAACAGTGTGTTGATGTTAGTGCACTCAACAGTGTGTGTTATGTTAGTGCACACAACAGTGTGTATTATGTTAGTGCACTCAACAGTGTGTTGATGTTAGTGCACTCAACAGTGTGTGTTATGTTAGTGCACTCAACAGTGTGTGTTATGTTAGTGCACTCAGCAGTGTGTGTTATGTTAGTGCACTCAACAGTGTGTTATGTTAGTGCACTCAACAGTGTGTTATGTTAGTGCACTCAACAGTGTGTGTTATGTTAGTGCACTCAACAGTGTGTGTTATGTTAGTGCACTCAACAGTGTGTGTTATGTTAGTGCACTCAACAGTGTGTGTTATGTTAGTGCACTCAACAGTGTGTTGATGTTAGTGCACTCAACAGTGTGTGTTATGTTAGTGCACTCAACAGTGTGTGTTATGTTAGTGCACTCAACAGTGTGTTATGTTAGTGCACTCAACAATGTGTTATGTTAGTGCACTCAACAGTGTGTGTTATGTTAGTGCACTCAACAGTGTGTGTTATGTTAGTGCACTCAACAATGTGTGTTATGTTAGTGCACTCAACAGTGTGTAATGTTAGTGCACTCAACAGTGTGTTATGTTAGTGCACTCAACAGTGTGTGTTATGTTAGTGCACTCAACAGTGTGTAATGTTAGTGCACTCAACAGTGTGTGTTATGTTAGTGCACTCACAAGTGTGTTATGTTAGTGCACTCAACAGTGTGTAATGTTAGTGCACTCAACAGTGTGTGTTATGTTAGTGCACTCACAAGTGTGTGTTATGTTAGTGCACTCAACAGTGTGTGTTATGTTAGTGCACTCAACAGTGTGTTGATGTTAGTGCACTCAACAGTGTGTTATGTTAGTGCACTCAACAGTGTGTTATGTTAGTGCACTCAACAGTGTGTGTTATGTTAGTGCACTCAACAGTGTGTGTTATGTTAGTGCACTCAACAGTGTGTGTTATGTTAGTGCACTCAACAGTGTGTTCATGTTAGTGCACTCAACAGTGTTTGTTATGTTAGTGCACTCAACAGTGTGTTATGTTAGTGCACTCAACAGTGTGTGTTATGTTAGTGCACTCAACAGTGTGTTGATGTTAGTGCACTCAACAGTGTGTTATGTTAGTGCACTCAACAGTGTGTTATGTTACTGCACTCAACAATGTGTTATGTTAGTGCACTCAACAGTGTGTTATGTTAGTGCACTCAACAGTGTGTTATGTTAGTGCACTCAACAGTGTGTTATGTTAGTGCACTCAACAGTGTGTTGATGTTAGTGCACTCAACAGTGTGTTGATGTTAGTGCACTCAACAGTGTGTGTTATGTTAGTGCACTCAACAGTGTGTGTTATGTTAGTGCACTCAACAGTGTGTGTTATGTTAGTGCACTCAACAGTGTGTTATGTTAGTGCACTCAACAGTGTGTTATGTTAGTGCACTCAACAGTGTGTGTTATGTTAGTGCACTCAACAGTGTGTGTTATGTTAGTGCACTCAACAGTGTGTGTTATGTTAGTGCACTCAACAGTGTGTGTTATGTTAGTGGACTCAACAGTGTGTTGATGTTAGTGCACTCAACAGTGTGTGTTATGTTAGTGCACTCAACAGTGTGTGTTATGTTAGTGCACTCAACAGTGTGTTATGTTAGTGCACTCAACAATGTGTTATGTTAGTGCACTCAACAGTGTGTGTTATGTTAGTGCACTCAACAGTGTGTGTTATGTTAGTGCACTCAACAATGTGTGTTATGTTAGTGCACTCAACAGTGTGTAATGTTAGTGCACTCAACAGTGTGTTATGTTAGTGCACTCAAAAGTGTGTGTTATGTTAGTGCACTCAACAGTGTGTAATGTTAGTGCACTCAACAGTGTGTGTTATGTTAGTGCACTCAACAGTGTGTTGATGTTAGTGCACTCAACAGTGTGTTATGTTAGTGCACTCAACAGTGTGTTATGTTACTGCACTCAACAATGTGTTATGTTAGTGCACTCAACAGTGTGTTATGTTAGTGCACTCAACAGTGTGTTATGTTAGTGCACTCAACAGTGTGTTATGTTAGTGCACTCAACAGTGTGTTGATGTTAGTGCACTCAACAGTGTGTTGATGTTAGTGCACTCAACAATGTGTTATGTTAGTGCACTCAACAGTGTGTTATGTTAGTGCACTCAACAGTGTGTTATGTTAGTGCACTCAACAGTGTGTGTTGATGTCAGTGCACTCAACAATGTGTTATGTTAGTGCACTCAACAGTGTGTTGATGTTAGTGCACTCAACAGTGTGTGTTATGTTAGTGCACACAACAGTGTGTGTTATGTTAGTGCACTCAACAGTGTGTTATGTTAGTGCACTCAACAGTGTGTTATGTTAGTGCACTCAACAGTGTGTGTTATGTTAGTGCACTCAACAGTGTGTGTTATGTTAGTGCACTCAACAGTGTGTGTTATGTTAGTGCACTCAACAGTGTGTTGATGTTAGTGCACTCAACAGTGTGTGTTATGTTAGTGCACTCAACAGTGTGTTATGTTAGTGCACTCAACAGTGTGTGTTATGTTAGTGCACTCAACAGTGTGTTATGTTAGTGCACTCAACAGTGTGTGTTGATGTTAGTGCACTCAACAGTGTGTGTTGATGTTAGTGCACTCAACAGTGTGTGTTGATGTTAGTGCACTCAACAATGTGTTATGTTAGTGAGATCAACAGTGTGTGTTATGTTAGTGCACTCAACAGTGTGTTATGTTAGTGCACTCAACAGAGTGTGTTATGTTAGTGCACTCAACAGTGTGTTGTGTTAGTGCACTCAACAGTGTGTGTTATGTTAGTGCACTCAACAGTGTGTGTTATGTTAGTGCACTCAACAATGTGTGTTATGTTAGTGCACTCAACAGTGTGTAATGTTAGTGCACTCAACAGTGTGTTATGTTAGTGCACTCAACAGTGTGTTGTGTTAGTGCACTCAACAGTGTGTGTTATGTTAGTGCACTCAACAGTGTGTTGATGTTAGTGCACTCAACAGTGTGTGTTATGTTAGTGCACACAACAGTGTGTGTTATGTTAGTGCACTCAACAGTGTGTTGATGTTAGTGCACTCAGCAGTGTGTGTTATGTTAGTGCACTCAACAGTGTGTGTTATGTTAGTGCACTCAGCAGTGTGTGTTATGTTAGTGCACTCAACAGTGTGTTATGTTAGTGCACTCAACAGTGTGTGTTATGTTAGTGCACTCAACAGTGTGTGTTATGTTAGTGCACTCAACAGTGTGTGTTATGTTAGTGCACTCAACAGTGTGTTATGTTAGTGCACTCAACAGTGTGTGTTATGTTAGTGCACTCAACAGTGTGTTATGTTAGTGCACTCAACAGTGTGTGTTGATGTTAGTGCACTCAACAGTGTGTGTTATGTTAGTGCACTCAACAGTGTGTTGATGTTAGTGCACTCAACAGTGTGTTATGTTAGTGCACACAACAGTGTGTGTTATGTTAGTGCACTCAACAGTGTGTTGATGTTAGTGCACTCAACAGTGTGTGTTATGTTAGTGCACTCAACAGTGTGTGTTATGTTAGTGCACTCAGCAGTGTGTGTTATGTTAGTGCACTCAACAGTGTGTTAGGTTAGTGCACTCAACAGTGTGTTATGTTAGTGCACTCAACAGTGTGTGTTATGTTAGTGAACTCAACAGTGTGTGTTATGTTAGTGCACTCAACAGTGTGTGTTATGTTAGTGCACTCAACAGTGTGTGTTATGTTAGTGCACTCAACAGTGTGTTATGTTAGTGCACTCAACAGTGTGTGTTATGTTAGTGCACTCAACAGTGTGTTATGTTAGTGCACTCAACAGTGTGTGTTGATGTTAGTGCACTCAACAGTGTGTGTTGATGTTAGTGCACTCAACAGTGTGTGTTGATGTTAGTGCACTCAACAATGTGTTATGTTATTGCACTCAACAGTGTGTTATGTTAGTGCACTCAACAGTGTGTTATGTTAGTGCACTCAACAGTGTGTGTTATGTTAGTGCACTCAACAGTGTGTGTTATGTTAGTGCACTCAACAGTGTGTGTTATGTTAGTGCACTCAACAGTGTGTGTTATGTTAGTGCACTCAACAGTGTGTTGATGTTAGTGCACTCAACAGTGTGTGTTATGTTAGTGCACACAACAGTGTGTGTTATGTTAGTGCACTCAACAGTGTGTTGATGTTAGTGCACTCAGCAGTGTGTGTTATGTTAGTGCACTCAACAGTGTGTGTTATGTTAGTGCACTCAGCAGTGTGTGTTATGTTAGTGCACTCAACAGTGTGTTATGTTAGTGCACTCAACAGTGTGTGTTATGTTAGTGCACTCAACAGTGTGTGTTATGTTAGTGCACTCAACAGTGTGTGTTATGTTAGTGCACTCAACAGTGTGTTATGTTAGTGCACTCAACAGTGTGTGTTATGTTAGTGCACTCAACAGTGTGTTATGTTAGTGCACTCAACAGTGTGTGTTGATGTTAGTGCACTCAACAGTGTGTGTTATGTTAGTGCACTCAAGAGTGTGTTGATGTTAGTGCACTCAACAGTGTGTTATGTTAGTGCACACAACAGTGTGTGTTATGTTAGTGCACTCAACAGTGTGTTGATGTTAGTGCACTCAACAGTGTGTGTTATGTTAGTGCACTCAACAGTGTGTGTTATGTTAGTGCACTCAGCAGTGTGTGTTATGTTAGTGCACTCAACAGTGTGTTAGGTTAGTGCACTCAACAGTGTGTTATGTTAGTGCACTCAACAGTGTGTGTTATGTTAGTGAACTCAACAGTGTGTGTTATGTTAGTGCACTCAACAGTGTGTGTTATGTTAGTGCACTCAACAGTGTGTGTTATGTTAGTGCACTCAACAGTGTGTTATGTTAGTGCACTCAACAGTGTGTGTTATGTTAGTGCACTCAACAGTGTGTTATGTTAGTGCACTCAACAGTGTGTGTTGATGTTAGTGCACTCAACAGTGTGTGTTGATGTTAGTGCACTCAACAGTGTGTGTTGATGTTAGTGCACTCAACAATGTGTTATGTTAGTGCACTCAACAGTGTGTTATGT
The DNA here is from genome assembly GCF_965601325.2 of Salmo salar. Taxonomy (NCBI): domain Eukaryota; kingdom Metazoa; phylum Chordata; class Actinopteri; order Salmoniformes; family Salmonidae; genus Salmo; species Salmo salar. The sequence continues at coordinate 245,847 of NW_027675604.1, read as the reverse complement.
TAGTGCACTCAACAGTGTGTTATGTTAGTGCACTCAACAGTGTGTGTTATGTTAGTGCACTCAACAGTGTGTGTTATGTTAGTGCACTCAACAGTGTGTGTTATGTTAGTGCACTCAACAGTGTGTGTTATGTTAGTGCACTCAACAGTGTGTTGATGTTAGTGCACTCAACAGTGTGTGTTATGTTAGTGCACTCAACAGTGTGTGTTATGTTAGTGCACTCAACAGTGTGTTATGTTAGTGCACTCAACAGTGTGTGTTATGTTAGTGCACTCAACAGTGTGTGTTATGTTAGTGCACTCAACAGTGTGTGTTATGTTAGTGCACTCAACAGTGTGTTGATGTTAGTGCACTCAACAGTGTGTGTTATGTTAGTGCACTCAACAGTGTGTGTTATGTTAGTGCACTCAACAGTGTGTTATGTTAGTGCACTCAACAGTGTGTGTTATGTTAGTGCACTCAACAATGTGTTATGTTAGTGCACTCAACAGTGTGTGTTATGTTAGTGCACTCAACAGTGTGTGTTATGTTAGTGCACTCAACAATGTGTGTTATGTTAGTGCACTCAACAGTGTGTAATGTTAGTGCACTCAACAGTGTGTTATGTTAGTGCACTCAACAGTGTGTGTTATGTTAGTGCACTCAACAGTGTGTAATGTTAGTGCACTCAACAGTGTGTGTTATGTTAGTGCACTCACAAGTGTGTGTTATGTTAGTGCACTCAACAGTGTGTAATGTTAGTGCACTCAACAGTGTGTGTTATGTTAGTGCACTCACAAGTGTGTGTTATGTTAGTGCACTCAACAGTGTGTGTTATGTTAGTGCACTCAACAGTGTGTGTTATGTTAGTGCACTCAACAGTGTGTTGATGTTAGTGCACTCAACAGTGTGTTATGTTAGTGCACTCAACAGTGTGTTATGTTAGTGCACTCAACAGTGTGTGTTATGTTAGTGCACTCAACAGTGTGTGTTATGTTAGTGCACTCAACAGTGTGTGTTATGTTAGTGCACTCAACAGTGTGTTGATGTTAGTGCACTCAACAGTGTGTGTTATGTTAGTGCACTCAACAGTGTGTTATGTTAGTGCACTCAACAGTGTGTGTTATGTTAGTGCACTCAACAGTGTGTTGATGTTAGTGCACTCAACAGTGTGTTATGTTAGTGCACTCAACAGTGTGTTATGTTAGTGCACTCAACAATGTGTTATGTTAGTGCACTCAACAGTGTGTTATGTTAGTGCACTCAACAGTGTGTTATGTTAGTGCACTCAACAGTGTGTTATGTTAGTGCACTCAACAGTGTGTTGATGTTAGTGCACTCAACAATGTGTTATGTTAGTGCACTCAACAGTGTGTTATGTTAGTGCACTCAACAGTGTGTTATGTTAGTGCACTCAACAGTGTGTGTTGATGTCAGTGCACTCAACAATGTGTTATGTTAGTGCACTCAACAGTGTGTTGATGTTAGTGCACTCAACAGTGTGTGTTATGTTAGTGCACACAACAGTGTGTGTTATGTTAGTGCACTCAACAGTGTGTTGATGTTAGTGCACTCAACAGTGTGTTATGTTAGTGCACTCAACAGTGTGTTATGTTAGTGCACTCAACAGTGTGTGTTATGTTAGTGCACTCAACAGTGTGTTATGTTAGTGCACTCAACAGAGTGTGTTATGTTAGTGCACTCAACAGTGTGTTGTGTTAGTGCACTCAACAGTGTGTGTTATGTTAGTGCACTCAACAGTGTGTTGATGTTAGTGCACTCAACAGTGTGTGTTATGTTAATGCACACAACAGTGTGTGTTATGTTAGTGCACTCAACAGTGTGTTGATGTTAGTGCACTCAACAGTGTGTGTTATGTTAGTGCACTCAACAGTGTGTGTTATGTTAGTGCACTCAGCAGTGTGTGTTATGTTAGTGCACTCAACAGTGTGTTAGGTTAGTGCACTCAACAGTGTGTTATGTTAGTGCACTCAACAGTGTGTGTTATGTTAGTGCACTCAACAGTGTGTGTTATGTTAGTGCACTCAACAGTGTGTGTTATGTTAGTGCACTCAACAGTGTGTTATGTTAGTGCACTCAACAGTGTGTTATGTTAGTGCACTCAACAGTGTGTGTTGATGTCAGTGCACTCAACAATGTGTTATGTTAGTGCACTCAACAGTGTGTTGATGTTAGTGCACTCAACAGTGTGTGTTATGTTAGTGCACACAACAGTGTGTGTTATGTTAGTGCACTCAACAGTGTGTTGATGTTAGTGCACTCAACAGTGTGTGTTATGTTAGTGCACTCAACAGTGTGTGTTATGTTAGTGCACTCAGCAGTGTGTGTTATGTTAGTGCACTCAACAGTGTGTGTTATGTTAGTGCACTCAACAGTGTGTTATGTTAGTGCACTCAACAGTGTGTGTTATGTTAGTGCACTCAACAGTGTGTTATGTTAGTGCACTCAACAGTGTGTGTTGATGTTAGTGCACTCAACAGTGTGTGTTGATGTTAGTGCACTCAACAGTGTGTGTTGATGTTAGTGCACTCAACAATGTGTTATGTTAGTGCACTCAACAGTGTGTGTTATGTTAGTGCACTCAGCAGTGTGTGTTATGTTAGTGCACTCAGCAGTGTGTGTTATGTTAGTGCACTCAACAGTGTGTTATGTTAGTGCACTCAACAGTGTGTTATGTTAGTGCACTCAACAGTGTGTTATGTTAGTGCACTCAACAGTGTGTGTTATGTTAGTGCACTCAACAGTGTGTGTTATGTTAGTGCACTCAACAGTGTGTGTTATGTTAGTGCACTCAACAGTGTGTGTTATGTTAGTGCACTCAACAGTGTGTTGATGTTAGTGCACTCAACAGTGTGTGTTATGTTAGTGCACTCAACAGTGTGTGTTATGTTAGTGCACTCAACAGTGTGTTATGTTAGTGCACTCAACAATGTGTTATGTTAGTGCACTCAACAGTGTGTGTTATGTTAGTGCACTCAACAGTGTGTGTTATGTTAGTGCACTCAACAATGTGTGTTATGTTAGTGCACTCAACAGTGTGTAATGTTAGTGCACTCAACAGTGTGTTATGTTAGTGCACTCAACAGTGTGTGTTATGTTAGTGCACTCAACAGTGTGTAATGTTAGTGCACTCAACAGTGTGTGTTATGTTAGTGCACTCACAAGTGTGTGTTATGTTAGTGCACTCAACAGTGTGTAATGTTAGTGCACTCAACAGTGTGTGTTATGTTAGTGCACTCACAAGTGTGTGTTATGTTAGTGCACTCAACAGTGTGTGTTATGTTAGTGCACTCAACAGTGTGTTGATGTTAGTGCACTCAACAGTGTGTTATGTTAGTGCACTCAACAGTGTGTTATGTTAGTGCACTCAACAGTGTGTGTTATGTTAGTGCACTCAACAGTGTGTGTTATGTTAGTGCACTCAACAGTGTGTGTTATGTTAGTGCACTCAACAGTGTGTTGATGTTAGTGCACTCAACAGTGTGTGTTATGTTAGTGCACTCAACAGTGTGTTATGTTAGTGCACTCAACAGTGTGTGTTATGTTAGTGCACTCAACAGTGTGTTGATGTTAGTGCACTCAACAGTGTGTTATGTTAGTGCACTCAACAGTGTGTTATGTTACTGCACTCAACAATGTGTTATGTTAGTGCACTCAACAGTGTGTTATGTTAGTGCACTCAACAGTGTGTTATGTTAGTGCACTCAACAGTGTGTTATGTTAGTGCACTCAACAGTGTGTTGATGTTAGTGCACTCAACAGTGTGTTGATGTTAGTGCACTCAACAGTGTGTTATGTTAGTGCACTCAACAGTGTGTTATGTTAGTGCACTCAACAGTGTGTTATGTTAGTGCACTCAACAGTGTGTGTTGATGTCAGTGCACTCAACAATGTGTTATGTTAGTGCACTCAACAGTGTGTTGATGTTAGTGCACTCAACAGTGTGTGTTATGTTAGTGCACACAACAGTGTGTGTTATGTTAGTGCACTCAACAGTGTGTTATGTTAGTGCACTCAACAGTGTGTTATGTTAGTGCACTCAACAGTGTGTGTTATGTTAGTGCACTCAACAGTGTGTGTTATGTTAGTGCACTCAACAGTGTGTGTTATGTTAGTGCACTCAACAGTGTGTTGATGTTAGTGCACTCAACAGTGTGTGTTATGTTAGTGCACTCAACAGTGTGTTATGTTAGTGCACTCAACAGTGTGTGTTATGTTAGTGCACTCAACAGTGTGTTATGTTAGTGCACTCAACAGTGTGTGTTGATGTTAGTGCACTCAACAGTGTGTGTTGATGTTAGTGCACTCAACAGTGTGTGTTGATGTTAGTGCACTCAACAATGTGTTATGTTAGTGAGATCAACAGTGTGTGTTATGTTAGTGCACTCAACAGTGTGTTATGTTAGTGCACTCAACAGAGTGTGTTATGTTAGTGCACTCAACAGTGTGTTGTGTTAGTGCACTCAACAGTGTGTGTTATGTTAGTGCACTCAACAGTGTGTGTTATGTTAGTGCACTCAACAATGTGTGTTATGTTAGTGCACTCAACAGTGTGTTATGTTAGTGCACTCAACAGTGTGTTATGTTAGTGCACTCAACAGTGTGTTGTGTTAGTGCACTCAACAGTGTGTGTTATGTTAGTGCACTCAACAGTGTGTTGATGTTAGTGCACTCAACAGTGTGTGTTATGTTAGTGCACACAACAGTGTGTGTTATGTTAGTGCACTCAACAGTGTGTTGATGTTAGTGCACTCAACAGTGTGTGTTATGTTAGTGCACTCAACAGTGTGTGTTATGTTAGTGCACTCAGCAGTGTGTGTTATGTTAGTGCACTCAACAGTGTGTTATGTTAGTGCACTCAACAGTGTGTGTTATGTTAGTGCACTCAACAGTGTGTGTTATGTTAGTGCACTCAACAGTGTGTGTTATGTTAGTGCACTCAACAGTGTGTTATGTTAGTGCACTCAACAGTGTGTGTTATGTTAGTGCACTCAACAGTGTGTTATGTTAGTGCACTCAACAGTGTGTGTTGATGTTAGTGCACTCAACAGTGTGTGTTATGTTAGTGCACTCAACAGTGTGTTGATGTTAGTGCACTCAACAGTGTGTTATGTTAGTGCACACAACAGTGTGTGTTATGTTAGTGCACTCAACAGTGTGTTGATGTTAGTGCACTCAACAGTGTGTGTTATGTTAGTGCACTCAACAGTGTGTGTTATGTTAGTGCACTCAGCAGTGTGTGTTATGTTAGTGCACTCAACAGTGTGTTAGGTTAGTGCACTCAACAGTGTGTTATGTTAGTGCACTCAACAGTGTGTGTTATGTTAGTGCACTCAACAGTGTGTGTTATGTTAGTGCACTCAACAGTGTGTGTTATGTTAGTGCACTCAACAGTGTGTGTTATGTTAGTGCACTCAACAGTGTGTTATGTTAGTGCACTCAACAGTGTGTGTTATGTTAGTGCACTCAACAGTGTGTTATGTTAGTGCACTCAACAGTGTGTGTTGATGTTAGTGCACTCAACAGTGTGTGTTGATGTTAGTGCACTCAACAGTGTGTGTTGATGTTAGTGCACTCAACAATGTGTTATGTTAGTGCACTCAACAGTGTGTTATGTTAGTGCACTCAACAGTGTGTTATGTTAGTGCACTCAACAGTGTGTGTTATGTTAGTGCACTCAACAGTGTGTGTTATGTTAGTGCACTCAACAGTGTGTGTTATGTTAGTGCACTCAACAGTGTGTGTTATGTTAGTGCACTCAACAGTGTGTTGATGTTAGTGCACTCAACAGTGTGTGTTATGTTAGTGCACACAACAGTGTGTGTTATGTTAGTGCACTCAACAGTGTGTTGATGTTAGTGCACTCAGCAGTGTGTGTTATGTTAGTGCACTCAACAGTGTGTGTTATGTTAGTGCACTCAACAGTGTGTGTTATGTTAGTGCACTCAACAGTGTGTTATGTTAGTGCACTCAACAGTGTGTGTTATGTTAGTGCACTCAACAGTGTGTGTTATGTTAGTGCACTCAACAGTGTGTGTTATGTTAGTGCACTCAACAGTGTGTTATGTTAGTGCACTCAACAGTGTGTGTTATGTTAGTGCACTCAACAGTGTGTTATGTTAGTGCACTCAACAGTGTGTGTTGATGTTAGTGCACTCAACAGTGTGTGTTATGTTAGTGCACTCAACAGTGTGTTGATGTTAGTGCACTCAACAGTGTGTTATGTTAGTGCACACAACAGTGTGTGTTATGTTAGTGCACTCAACAGTGTGTTGATGTTAGTGCACTCAACAGTGTGTGTTATGTTAGTGCACTCAACAGTGTGTGTTATGTTAGTGCACTCAGCAGTGTGTGTTATGTTAGTGCACTCAACAGTGTGTTATGTTAGTGCACTCAACAGTGTGTTATGTTAGTGCACTCAACAGTGTGTGTTATGTTAGTGCACTCAACAGTGTGTGTTATGTTAGTGCACTCAACAGTGTGTGTTATGTTAGTGCACTCAACAGTGTGTGTTATGTTAGTGCACTCAACAGTGTGTGTTATGTTAGTGCACTCAACAGTGTGTGTTATGTTAGTGCACTCAACAGTGTGTTATGTTAGTGCACTCAACAGTGTGTGTTATGTTAGTGCACTCAACAGTGTGTGTTGATGTTAGTGCACTCAACAGTGTGTGTTGATGTTAGTGCACTCAACAATGTGTTATGTTAGTGCACTCAACAGTGTGTTATGTTAGTGCACTCAACAGTGTGTTATGTTAGTGCACTCAACAGTGTGTGTTATGTTAGTGCACTCAACAGTGTGTGTTATGTTAGTGCACTCAACAGTGTGTGTTATGTTAGTGCACTCAACAGTGTGTGTTATGTTAGTGCACTCAACAGTGTGTTGATGTTAGTGCACTCAACAGTGTGTGTTATGTTAGTGCACTCAACAGTGTGTGTTATGTTAGTGCACTCAACAGTGTGTTATGTTAGTGCACTCAACAGTGTGTGTTATGTTAGTGCACTCAACAGTGTGTGTTATGTTAGTGCACTCAACAGTGTGTGTTATGTTAGTGCACTCAACAGTGTGTTGATGTTAGTGCACTCAACAGTGTGTGTTATGTTAGTGCACTCAACAGTGTGTGTTATGTTAGTGCACTCAACAGTGTGTTATGTTAGTGCACTCAACAGTGTGTGTTATGTTAGTGCACTCAACAATGTGTTATGTTAGTGCACTCAACAGTGTGTGTTATGTTAGTGCACTCAACAGTGTGTGTTATGTTAGTGCACTCAACAATGTGTGTTATGTTAGTGCACTCAACAGTGTGTAATGTTAGTGCACTCAACAGTGTGTTATGTTAGTGCACTCAACAGTGTGTGTTATGTTAGTGCACTCAACAGTGTGTAATGTTAGTGCACTCAACAGTGTGTGTTATGTTAGTGCACTCACAAGTGTGTGTTATGTTAGTGCACTCAACAGTGTGTAATGTTAGTGCACTCAACAGTGTGTGTTATGTTAGTGCACTCACAAGTGTGTGTTATGTTAGTGCACTCAACAGTGTGTGTTATGTTAGTGCACTCAACAGTGTGTGTTATGTTAGTGCACTCAACAGTGTGTTGATGTTAGTGCACTCAACAGTGTGTTATGTTAGTGCACTCAACAGTGTGTTATGTTAGTGCACTCAACAGTGTGTGTTATGTTAGTGCACTCAACAGTGTGTGTTATGTTAGTGCACTCAACAGTGTGTGTTATGTTAGTGCACTCAACAGTGTGTTGATGTTAGTGCACTCAACAGTGTGTGTTATGTTAGTGCACTCAACAGTGTGTTATGTTAGTGCACTCAACAGTGTGTGTTATGTTAGTGCACTCAACAGTGTGTTGATGTTAGTGCACTCAACAGTGTGTTATGTTAGTGCACTCAACAGTGTGTTATGTTAGTGCACTCAACAATGTGTTATGTTAGTGCACTCAACAGTGTGTTATGTTAGTGCACTCAACAGTGTGTTATGTTAGTGCACTCAACAGTGTGTTATGTTAGTGCACTCAACAGTGTGTTGATGTTAGTGCACTCAACAATGTGTTATGTTAGTGCACTCAACAGTGTGTTATGTTAGTGCACTCAACAGTGTGTTATGTTAGTGCACTCAACAGTGTGTGTTGATGTCAGTGCACTCAACAATGTGTTATGTTAGTGCACTCAACAGTGTGTTGATGTTAGTGCACTCAACAGTGTGTGTTATGTTAGTGCACACAACAGTGTGTGTTATGTTAGTGCACTCAACAGTGTGTTGATGTTAGTGCACTCAACAGTGTGTTATGTTAGTGCACTCAACAGTGTGTTATGTTAGTGCACTCAACAGTGTGTGTTATGTTAGTGCACTCAACAGTGTGTTATGTTAGTGCACTCAACAGAGTGTGTTATGTTAGTGCACTCAACAGTGTGTTGTGTTAGTGCACTCAACAGTGTGTGTTATGTTAGTGCACTCAACAGTGTGTTGATGTTAGTGCACTCAACAGTGTGTGTTATGTTAATGCACACAACAGTGTGTGTTATGTTAGTGCACTCAACAGTGTGTTGATGTTAGTGCACTCAACAGTGTGTGTTATGTTAGTGCACTCAACAGTGTGTGTTATGTTAGTGCACTCAGCAGTGTGTGTTATGTTAGTGCACTCAACAGTGTGTTAGGTTAGTGCACTCAACAGTGTGTTATGTTAGTGCACTCAACAGTGTGTGTTATGTTAGTGCACTCAACAGTGTGTGTTATGTTAGTGCACTCAACAGTGTGTGTTATGTTAGTGCACTCAACAGTGTGTTATGTTAGTGCACTCAACAGTGTGTTATGTTAGTGCACTCAACAGTGTGTGTTGATGTCAGTGCACTCAACAATGTGTTATGTTAGTGCACTCAACAGTGTGTTGATGTTAGTGCACTCAACAGTGTGTGTTATGTTAGTGCACACAACAGTGTGTGTTATGTTAGTGCACTCAACAGTGTGTTGACGTTAGTGCACTCAACAGTGTGTGTTATGTTAGTGCACTCAACAGTGTGTGTTATGTTAGTGCACTCAGCAGTGTGTGTTATGTTAGTGCACTCAACAGTGTGTGTTATGTTAGTGCACTCAACAGTGTGTTATGTTAGTGCACTCAACAGTGTGTGTTATGTTAGTGCACTCAACAGTGTGTTATGTTAGTGCACTCAACAGTGTGTGTTGATGTTAGTGCACTCAACAGTGTGTGTTGATGTTAGTGCACTCAACAGTGTGTGTTGATGTTAGTGCACTCAACAATGTGTTATGTTAGTGCACTCAACAGTGTGTGTTATGTTAGTGCACTCAGCAGTGTGTGTTATGTTAGTGCACTCAGCAGTGTGTGTTATGTTAGTGCACTCAACAGTGTGTGTTATGTTAGTGCACTCAACAGTGTGTGTTATGTTAGTGCACTCAACAGTGTGTGTTATGTTAGTGCACTCAACAGTGTGTGTTATGTTAGTGCACTCAACAGTGTGTTATGTTAGTGCACTCAACAGTGTGTGTTATGTTAGTGCACTCAACAGTGTGTTATGTTAGTGCACTCAACAGTGTGTGTTGATGTTAGTGCACTCAACAGTGTGTGTTGATGTTAGTGCACTCAACAGTGTGTGTTGATGTTAGTGCACTCAACAGTGTGTTATGTTAGTGCACTCAACAGTGTGTGTTATGTTAGTGCACTCAGCAGTGTGTGTTATGTTAGTGCACTCAGCAGTGTGTGTTATGTTAGTGCACTCAACAGTGTGTTATGTTAGTGCACTCAACAGTGTGTTATGTTAGTGCACTCAACAGTGTGTTATGTTAGTGCACTCAACAGTGTGTGTTATGTTAGTGCACTCAACAGTGTGTGTTATGTTAGTGCACTCAACAGTGTGTGTTATGTTAGTGCACTCAACAGTGTGTGTTATGTTAGTGCACTCAACAGTGTGTTGATGTTAGTGCACTCAACAGTGTGTGTTATGTTAGTGCACTCAACAGTGTGTGTTATGTTAGTGCACTCAACAGTGTGTTATGTTAGTGCACTCAACAGTGTGTGTTATGTTAGTGCACTCAACAGTGTGTGTTATGTTAGTGCACTCAACAATGTGTGTTATGTTAGTGCACTCAACAGTGTGTAATGTTAGTGCAATCAACAGTGTGTTATGTTAGTGCACTCAACAGTGTGTGTTATGTTAGTGCACTCAACAATGTGTTATGTTAGTGCACTCAACAGTGTGTGTTATGTTAGTGCACTCAACAGTGTGTGTTATGTTAGTGCACTCAACAATGTGTGTTATGTTAGTGCACTCAACAGTGTGTAATGTTAGTGCACTCAACAGTGTGTTATGTTAGTGCACTCAACAGTGTGTGTTATGTTAGTGCACTCAACAGTGTGTAATGTTAGTGCACTCAACAGTGTGTGTTATGTTAGTGCACTCACAAGTGTGTGTTATGTTAGTGCACTCAACAGTGTGTAATGTTAGTGCACTCAACAGTGTGTGTTATGTTAGTGCACTCACAAGTGTGTGTTATGTTAGTGCACTCAACAGTGTGTGTTATGTTAGTGCACTCAACAGTGTGTTGATGTTAGTGCACTCAACAGTGTGTTATGTTAGTGCACTCAACAGTGTGTTATGTTAGTGCACTCAACAGTGTGTGTTATGTTAGTGCACTCAACAGTGTGTGTTATGTTAGTGCACTCAACAGTGTGTTGATGTTAGTGCACTCAACAGTGTGTGTTATGTTAGTGCACTCAACAGTGTGTTATGTTAGTGCACTCAACAGTGTGTGTTATGTTAGTGCACTCAACAGTGTGTTGATGTTAGTGCACTCAACAGTGTGTTATGTTAGTGCACTCAACAGTGTGTTATGTTAGTGCACTCAACAATGTGTTATGTTAGTGCACTCAACAGTGTGTTATGTTAGTGCACTCAACAGTGTGTTATGTTAGTGCACTCAACAGTGTGTTATGTTAGTGCACTCAACAGTGTGTTGATGTTAGTGCACTCAACAATGTGTTATGTTAGTGCACTCAACAGTGTGTTATGTTAGTGCACTCAACAGTGTGTTATGTTAGTGCACTCAACAGTGTGTGTTGATGTCAGTGCACTCAACAATGTGTTATGTTAGTGCACTCAACAGTGTGTTGATGTTAGTGCACTCAACAGTGTGTGTTATGTTAGTGCACACAACAGTGTGTGTTATGTTAGTGCACTCAACAGTGTGTTGATGTTAGTGCACTCAACAGTGTGTTATGTTAGTGCACTCAACAGTGTGTTATGTTAGTGCACTCAACAGTGTGTGTTATGTTAGTGCACTCAACAGTGTGTGTTATGTTAGTGCACTCAACAGTGTGTTATGTTAGTGCACTCAACAGAGTGTGTTATGTTAGTGCACTCAACAGTGTGTTGTGTTAGTGCACTCAACAGTGTGTGTTATGTTAGTGCACTCAACAGTGTGTTGATGTTAGTGCACTCAACAGTGTGTGTTATGTTAATGCACACAACAGTGTGTGTTATGTTAGTGCACTCAACAGTGTGTTGATGTTAGTGCACTCAACAGTGTGTGTTATGTTAGTGCACTCAACAGTGTGTGTTATGTTAGTGCACTCAGCAGTGTGTGTTATGTTAGTGCACTCAACAGTGTGTTAGGTTAGTGCACTCAACAGTGTGTTATGTTAGTGCACTCAACAGTGTGTGTTATGTTAGTGCACTCAACAGTGTGTGTTATGTTAGTGCACTCAACAGTGTGTTATGTTAGTGCACTCAACAGTGTGTTATGTTAGTGCACTCAACAGTGTGTGTTGATGTCAGTGCACTCAACAATGTGTTATGTTAGTGCACTCAACAGTGTGTTGATGTTAGTGCACTCAACAGTGTGTGTTATGTTAGTGCACACAACAGTGTGTGTTATGTTAGTGCACTCAACAGTGTGTTGACGTTAGTGCACTCAACAGTGTGTGTTATGTTAGTGCACTCAACAGTGTGTGTTATGTTAGTGCACTCAGCAGTGTGTGTTATGTTAGTGCACTCAACAGTGTGTTATGTTAGTGCACTCAACAGTGTGTTATGTTAGTGCACTCAACAGTGTGTGTTATGTTAGTGCACTCAACAGTGTGTGTTATGTTAGTGCACTCAACAGTGTGTGTTATGTTAGTGCACTCAACAGTGTGTTGATGTTAGTGCACTCAACAGTGTGTGTTATGTTAGTGCACTCAACAGTGTGTGTTATGTTAGTGCACTCAACAGTGTGTTATGTTAGTGCACTCAACAGTGTGTGTTATGTTAGTGCACTCAACAGTGTGTGTTATGTTAGTGCACTCAACAATGTGTGTTATGTTAGTGCACTCAACAGTGTGTAATGTTAGTGCAATCAACAGTGTGTTATGTTAGTGCACTCAACAGAGTGTGTTATGTTAGTGCACTCAACAATGTGTTATGTTAGTGCACTCAACAGTGTGTGTTATGTTAGTGCACTCAACAGTGTGTGTTATGTTAGTGCACTCAACAGTGTGTGTTATGTTAGTGCACTCAACAGTGTGTAATGTTAGTGCACTCAACAGTGTGTTATGTTAGTGCACTCAACAGTGTGTGTTATGTTAGTGCACTCAACAGTGTGAAATGTTAGTGCACTCAACAGTGTGTGTTATGTTAGTGCACTCACAAGTGTGTGTTATGTTAGTGCACTCAACAGTGTGTAATGTTAGTGCACTCAACAGTGTGTGTTATGTTAGTGCACTCACAAGTGTGTGTTATGTTAGTGCACTCAACAGTGTGTGTTATGTTAGTGCACTCAACAGTGTGTTGATGTTAGTGCACTCAACAGTGTGTTATGTTAGTGCACTCAACAGTGTGTTATGTTAGTGCACTCAACAGTGTGTGTTATGTTAGTGCACTCAACAGTGTGTGTTATGTTAGTGCACTCAACAGTGTGTGTTATGTTAGTGCACTCAACAGTGTGTTGATGTTAGTGCACTCAACAGTGTGTGTTATGTTAGTGCACTCAACAGTGTGTTATGTTAGTGCACTCAACAGTGTGTGTTATGTTAGTGCACTCAACAGTGTGTTGATGTTAGTGCACTCAACAGTGTGTTATGTTAGTGCACTCAACAGTGTGTTATGTTAGTGCACTCAACAATGTGTTATGTTAGTGCACTCAACAGTGTGTTATGTTAGTGCACTCAACAGTGTGTTATGTTAGTGCACTCAACAGTTTGTTATGTTAGTGCACTCAACAGTGTGTTGATGTTAGTGCACTCAACAATGTGTTATGTTAGTGCACTCAACAGTGTGTTATGTTAGTGCACTCAACAGTGTGTTATGTTAGTGCACTCAACAGTGTGTGTTGATGTCAGTGCACTCAACAATGTGTTATGTTAGTGCACTCAACAGTGTGTTGATGTTAGTGCACTCAACAGTGTGTGTTATGTTAGTGCACACAACAGTGTGTGTTATGTTAGTGCACTCAACAGTGTGTTGATGTTAGTGCACTCAACAGTGTGTGTTATGTTAGTGCACTCAACAGTGTGTGTTATGTTAGTGCACTCAACAGTGTGTTATGTTAGTGCACTCAACAGTGTGTTATGTTAGTGCACTCAACAGTGTGTGTTATGTTAGTGCACTCAACAGTGTGTGTTATGTTAGTGCACTCAACAGTGTGTGTTATGTTAGTGCACTCAACAGTGTGTTGATGTTAGTGCACTCAACAGTGTGTGTTATGTTAGTGCACTCAACAGTGTGTTATGTTAGTGCACTCAACAGTGTGTGTTATGTTAGTGCACTCAACAGTGTGTTATGTTAGTGCACTCAACAGTGTGTGTTGATGTTAGTGCACTCAACAGTGTGTGTTGATGTTAGTGCACTCAACAGTGTGTGTTGATGTTAGTGCACTCAACAATGTGTTATGTTAGTGAGATCAACAGTGTGTGTTATGTTAGTGCACTCAACAGTGTGTTATGTTAGTGCACTCAACAGAGTGTGTTATGTTAGTGCACTCAACAGTGTGTTGTGTTAGTGCACTCAACAGTGTGTGTTATGTTAGTGCACTCAACAGTGTGTGTTATGTTAGTGCACTCAACAATGTGTGTTATGTTAGTGCACTCAACAGTGTGTAATGTTAGTGCACTCAACAGTGTGTTATGTTAGTGCACTCAACAGTGTGTTGTGTTAGTGCACTCAACAGTGTGTGTTATGTTAGTGCACTCAACAGTGTGTTGATGTTAGTGCACACAACAGTGTGTGTTATGTTAGTGCACTCAACAGTGTGTTGATGTTAGTGCACTCAACAGTGTGTGTTATGTTAGTGCACTCAACAGTGTGTGTTATGTTAGTGCACTCAGCAGTGTGTGTTATGTTAGTGCACTCAACAGTGTGTTATGTTAGTGCACTCAACAGTGTGTTATGTTAGTGCACTCAACAGTGTGTGTTATGTTAGTGCACTCAACAGTGTGTGTTATGTTAGTGCACTCAACAGTGTGTGTTATGTTAGTGCACTCAACAGTGTGTTATGTTAGTGCACTCAACAGTGTGTGTTATGTTAGTGCACTCAACAGTGTGTTATGTTAGTGCACTCAACAGTGTGTGTTGATGTTAGTGCACTCAACAGTGTGTGTTATGTTAGTGCACTCAACAGTGTGTTGATGTTAGTGCACTCAACAGTGTGTTATGTTAGTGCACACAACAGTGTGTGTTATGTTAGTGCACTCAACAGTGTGTTGATGTTAGTGCACTCAACAGTGTGTTATGTTAGTGCACTCAACAGTGTGTGTTGATGTTAGTGCACTCAACAGTGTGTGTTGATGTTAGTGCACTCAACAGTGTGTGTTGATGTTAGTGCACTCAACAATGTGTTATGTTAGTGCACTCAACAGTGTGTGTTATGTTAGTGCACTCAGCAGTGTGTGTTATGTTAGTGCACTCAACAGTGTGTTATGTTAGTGCACTCAACAGTGTGTGTTATGTTAGTGTACACAACAGTGTGTGTTATGTTAGTGCACTCAACAGTGTGTTGATGTTAGTGCACTCAACAGTGTGTGTTATGTTAGTGCACTCAACAGTGTGTGTTATGTTAGTGCACTCAGCAGTGTGTGTTATGTTAGTGCACTCAACAGTGTGTTATGTTAGTGCACTCAACAGTGTGTTATGTTAGTGCACTCAACAGTGTGTGTTATGTTAGTGCACTCAACAGTGTGTGTTATGTTAGTGCACTCAACAGTGTGTGTTATGTTAGTGCACTCAACAGTGTGTTGATGTTAGTGCACTCAACAGTGTGTGTTATGTTAGTGCACTCAACAGTGTGTGTTATGTTAGTGCACTCAACAGTGTGTTATGTTAGTGCACTCAACAGTGTGTGTTATGTTAGTGCACTCAACAGTGTGTGTTATGTTAGTGCACTCAACAATGTGTGTTATGTTAGTGCACTCAACAGTGTGTAATGTTAGTGCAATCAACAGTGTGTTATGTTAGTGCACTCAACAGAGTGTGTTATGTTAGTGCACTCAACAATGTGTTATGTTAGTGCACTCAACAGTGTGTGTTATGTTAGTGCACTCAACAGTGTGTGTTATGTTAGTGCACTCAACAATGTGTGTTATGTTAGTGCACTCAACAGTGTGTAATGTTAGTGCACTCAACAGTGTGTTATGTTAGTGCACTCAACAGTGTGTGTTATGTTAGTGCACTCAACAGTGTGAAATGTTAGTGCACTCAACAGTGTGTGTTATGTTAGTGCACTCACAAGTGTGTGTTATGTTAGTGCACTCAACAGTGTGTAATGTTAGTGCACTCAACAGTGTGTGTTATGTTAGTGCACTCACAAGTGTGTGTTATGTTAGTGCACTCAACAGTGTGTGTTATGTTAGTGCACTCAACAGTGTGTTGATGTTAGTGCACTCAACAGTGTGTTATGTTAGTGCACTCAACAGTGTGTTATGTTAGTGCACTCAACAGTGTGTGTTATGTTAGTGCACTCAACAGTGTGTGTTATGTTAGTGCACTCAACAGTGTGTGTTATGTTAGTGCACTCAACAGTGTGTTGATGTTAGTGCACTCAACAGTGTGTGTTATGTTAGTGCACTCAACAGTGTGTTATGTTAGTGCACTCAACAGTGTGTGTTATGTTAGTGCACTCAACAGTGTGTTGATGTTAGTGCACTCAACAGTGTGTTATGTTAGTGCACTCAACAGTGTGTTATGTTAGTGCACTCAACAATGTGTTATGTTAGTGCACTCAACAGTGTGTTATGTTAGTGCACTCAACAGTGTGTTATGTTAGTGCACTCAACAGTTTGTTATGTTAGTGCACTCAACAGTGTGTTGATGTTAGTGCACTCAACAATGTGTTATGTTAGTGCACTCAACAGTGTGTTATGTTAGTGCACTCAACAGTGTGTTATGTTAGTGCACTCAACAGTGTGTGTTGATGTCAGTGCACTCAACAATGTGTTATGTTAGTGCACTCAACAGTGTGTTGATGTTAGTGCACTCAACAGTGTGTGTTATGTTAGTGCACACAACAGTGTGTGTTATGTTAGTGCACTCAACAGTGTGTTGATGTTAGTGCACTCAACAGTGTGTGTTATGTTAGTGCACTCAACAGTGTGTGTTATGTTAGTGCACTCAACAGTGTGTTATGTTAGTGCACTCAACAGTGTGTTATGTTAGTGCACTCAACAGTGTGTGTTATGTTAGTGCACTCAACAGTGTGTGTTATGTTAGTGCACTCAACAGTGTGTGTTATGTTAGTGCACTCAACAGTGTGTTGATGTTAGTGCACTCAACAGTGTGTGTTATGTTAGTGCACTCAACAGTGTGTTATGTTAGTGCACTCAACAGTGTGTGTTATGTTAGTGCACTCAACAGTGTGTTATGTTAGTGCACTCAACAGTGTGTGTTGATGTTAGTGCACTCAACAGTGTGTGTTGATGTTAGTGCACTCAACAGTGTGTGTTGATGTTAGTGCACTCAACAATGTGTTATGTTAGTGAGATCAACAGTGTGTGTTATGTTAGTGCACTCAACAGTGTGTTATGTTAGTGCACTCAACAGAGTGTGTTATGTTAGTGCACTCAACAGTGTGTTGTGTTAGTGCACTCAACAGTGTGTGTTATGTTAGTGCACTCAACAGTGTGTGTTATGTTAGTGCACTCAACAATGTGTGTTATGTTAGTGCACTCAACAGTGTGTAATGTTAGTGCACTCAACAGGGTGTTATGTTAGTGCACTCAACAGTGTGTTGTGTTAGTGCACTCAACAGTGTGTGTTATGTTAGTGCACTCAACAGTGTGTTGATGTTAGTGCACACAACAGTGTGTGTTATGTTAGTGCACTCAACAGTGTGTTGATGTTAGTGCACTCAACAGTGTGTGTTATGTTAGTGCACTCAACAGTGTGTGTTATGTTAGTGCACTCAGCAGTGTGTGTTATGTTAGTGCACTCAACAGTGTGTTATGTTAGTGCACTCAACAGTGTGTTATGTTAGTGCACTCAACAGTGTGTGTTATGTTAGTGCACTCAACAGTGTGTGTTATGTTAGTGCACTCAACAGTGTGTGTTATGTTAGTGCACTCAACAGTGTGTTATGTTAGTGCACTCAACAGTGTGTGTTATGTTAGTGCACTCAACAGTGTGTTATGTTAGTGCACTCAACAGTGTGTGTTGATGTTAGTGCACTCAACAGTGTGTGTTATGTTAGTGCACTCAACAGTGTGTTGATGTTAGTGCACTCAACAGTGTGTTATGTTAGTGCACACAACAGTGTGTGTTATGTTAGTGCACTCAACAGTGTGTTGATGTTAGTGCACTCAACAGTGTGTTATGTTAGTGCACTCAACAGTGTGTGTTGATGTTAGTGCACTCAACAGTGTGTGTTGATGTTAGTGCACTCAACAGTGTGTGTTGATGTTAGTGCACTCAACAATGTGTTATGTTAGTGCACTCAACAGTGTGTGTTATGTTAGTGCACTCAGCAGTGTGTGTTATGTTAGTGCACTCAACAGTGTGTTATGTTAGTGCACTCAACAGTGTGTGTTATGTTAGTGTACACAACAGTGTGTGTTATGTTAGTGCACTCAACAGTGTGTTGATGTTAGTGCACTCAACAGTGTGTGTTATGTTAGTGCACTCAACAGTGTGTGTTATGTTAGTGCACTCAGCAGTGTGTGTTATGTTAGTGCACTCAACAGTGTGTTATGTTAGTGCACTCAACAGTGTGTTATGTTAGTGCACTCAACAGTGTGTGTTATGTTAGTGCACTCAACAGTGTGTGTTATGTTAGTGCACTCAACAGTGTGTGTTATGTTAGTGCACTCAACAGTGTGTTGATGTTAGTGCACTCAACAGTGTGTGTTATGTTAGTGCACTCAACAGTGTGTGTTATGTTAGTGCACTCAACAGTGTGTTATGTTAGTGCACTCAACAGTGTGTGTTATGTTAGTGCACTCAACAGTGTGTGTTATGTTAGTGCACTCAACAATGTGTGTTATGTTAGTGCACTCAACAGTGTGTAATGTTAGTGCAATCAACAGTGTGTTATGTTAGTGCACTCAACAGTGTGTGTTATGTTAGTGCACTCAACAATGTGTTATGTTAGTGCACTCAACAGTGTGTGTTATGTTAGTGCACTCAACAGTGTGTGTTATGTTAGTGCACTCAACAATGTGTGTTATGTTAGTGCACTCAACAGTGTGTAATGTTAGTGCACTCAACAGTGTGTTATGTTAGTGCACTCAACAGTGTGTGTTATGTTAGTGCACTCAACAGTGTGTAATGTTAGTGCACTCAACAGTGTGTGTTATGTTAGTGCACTCACAAGTGTGTGTTATGTTAGTGCACTCAACAGTGTGTAATGTTAGTGCACTCAACAGTGTGTGTTATGTTAGTGCACTCACAAGTGTGTGTTATGTTAGTGCACTCAACAGTGTGTGTTATGTTAGTGCACTCAATAGTGTGTTGATGTTAGTGCACTCAACAGTGTGTTATGTTAGTGCACTCAACAGTGTGTTATGTTAGTGCACTCAACAGTGTGTGTTATGTTAGTGCACTCAACAGTGTGTGTTATGTTATTGCACTCAACAGTGTGTGTTATGTTAGTGCACTCAACAGTGTGTTGATGTTAGTGCACTCAACAGTGTGTGTTATGTTAGTGCACTCAACAGTGTGTTATGTTAGTGCACTCAACAGTGTGTGTTATGTTAGTGCACTCAACAGTGTGTTGATGTTAGTGCACTCAACAGTGTGTTATGTTAGTGCACTCAACAGTGTGTTATGTTAGTGCACTCAACAATGTGTTATGTTAGTGCACTCAACAGTGTGTTATGTTAGTGCACTCAACAGTGTGTTATGTTAGTGCACTCAACAGTGTGTTATGTTAGTGCACTCAACAGTGTGTTATGTTAGTGCACTCAACAGTGTGTTGATGTTAGTGCACTCAACAATGTGTTATGTTAGTGCACTCAACAGTGTGTTATGTTAGTGCACTCAACAGTGTGTTATGTTAGTGCACTCAACAGTGTGTGTTGATGTCAGTGCACTCAACAATTTGTTATGTTAGTGCACTCAACAGTGTGTTGATGTTAGTGCACTCAACAGTGTGTGTTATGTTAGTGCACACAACAGTGTGTGTTATGTTAGTGCACTCAACAGTGTGTTGATGTTAGTGCACTCAACAGTGTGTGTTATGTTAGTGCACTCAACAGTGTGTGTTATGTTAGTGCACTCAACAGTGTGTTATATTAGTGCACTCAACAGTGTGTTATGTTAGTGCACTCAACAGTGTGTGTTATGTTAGTGCACTCAACAGTGTGTGTTATGTTAGTGCACTCAACAGTGTGTGTTATGTTAGTGCACTCAACAGTGTGTTGATGTTAGTGCACTCAACAGTGTGTGTTATGTTAGTGCACTCAACAGTGTGTTATGTTAGTGCACTCAACAGTGTGTGTTATGTTAGTGCACTCAACAGTGTGTTATGTTAGTGCACTCAACAGTGTGTGTTGATGTTAGTGCACTCAACAGTGTGTTGATGTTAGTGCACTCAACAGTGTGTTATGTTAGTGCACTCAACAGTGTGTTATGTTAGTGCACTCAACAGTGTCTGTTATGTTAGTGCACTCAACAGTGTGTGTTATGTTAGTGCACTCAACAGTGTGTGTTATGTTAGTGCACTCAACAGTGTGTTGATGTTAGTGCACTCAACAGTGTGTGTTATGTTAGTGCACTCAACAGTGTGTTATGTTAGTGCACTCAACAGTGTGTGTTATGTTAGTGCACTCAACAGTGTGTTGATGTTAGTGCACTCAACAGTGTGTTATGTTAGTGCACTCAACAGAGTGTGTTATGTTAGTGCACTCAACAGTGTGTTGTGTTAGTGCACTCAACAGTGTGTGTTATGTTAGTGCACTCAACAGTGTGTTGATGTTAGTGCACTCAACAGTGTGTGTTATGTTAATGCACACAACAGTGTGTGTTATGTTAGTGCACTCAACAGTGTGTTGATGTTAGTGCACTCAACAGTGTGTGTTATGTTAGTGCACTCAACAGTGTGTGTTATGTTAGTGCACTCAGCAGTGTGTGTTATGTTAGTGCACTCAACAGTGTGTTAGGTTAGTGCACTCAACAGTGTGTTATGTTAGTGCACTCAACAGTGTGTGTTATGTTAGTGCACTCAACAGTGTGTGTTATGTTAGTGCACTCAACAGTGTGTGTTATGTTAGTGCACTCAACAGTGTGTTATGTTAGTGCACTCAACAGTGTGTTATGTTAGTGCACTCAACAGTGTGGTTGATGTCAGTGCACTCAACAATGTGTTATGTTAGTGCACTCAACAGTGTGTTGATGTTAGTGCACTCAACAGTGTGTGTTATGTTAGTGCACACAACAGTGTGTGTTATGTTAGTGCACTCAACAGTGTGTTGACGTTAGTGCACTCAACAGTGTGTGTTATGTTAGTGCACTCAACAGTGTGTGTTATGTTAGTGCACTCAGCAGTGTGTGTTATGTTAGTGCACTCAACAGTGTGTTATGTTAGTGCACTCAACAGTGTGTTATGTTAGTGCACTCAACAGTGTGTGTTATGTTAGTGCACTCAACAGTGTGTGTTATGTTAGTGCACTCAACAGTGTGTGTTATGTTAGTGCACTCAACAGTGTGTTGATGTTAGTGCACTCAACAGTGTGTGTTATGTTAGTGCACTCAACAGTGTGTGTTATGTTAGTGCACTCAACAGTGTGTTATGTTAGTGCACTCAACAGTGTGTGTTATGTTAGTGCACTCAACAGTGTGTGTTATGTTAGTGCACTCAACAGTGTGTGTTATGTTAGTGCACTCAACAATGTGTGTTATGTTAGTGCACTCAACAGTGTGTAATGTTAGTGCACTCAACAGTGTGTGTTATGTTAGTGCACTCAACAGTGTGTGTTATGTTAGTGCACTCAACAATGTGTTATGTTAGTGCACTCAACAGTGTGTGTTATGTTAGTGCACTCAACAGTGTGTGTTATGTTAGTGCACTCAACAATGTGTGTTATGTTAGTGCACTCAACAGTGTGTAATGTTAGTGCACTCAACAGTGTGTTATGTTAGTGCACTCAACAGTGTGTGTTATGTTAGTGCACTCACACAGTGTGTGTTATGTTAGTGCACTCAACAGTGTGTAATGTTAGTGCACTCAACAGTGTGTGTTATGTTAGTGCACTCACAAGTGTGTGTTATGTTAGTGCACTCAACAGTGTGTGTTATGTTAGTGCACTCAACAGTGTGTTGATGTTAGTGCACTCAACAGTGTGTTATGTTAGTGCACTCAACAGTGTGTTATGTTAGTGCACTCAACAGTGTGTGTTATGTTAGTGCACTCAACAGTGTGTGTTATGTTAGTGCAATCAACAGTGTGTGTTATGTTAGTGCACTCAACAGTGTGTTGATGTTAGTGCACTCAACAGTGTGTGTTATGTTAGTGCACTCAACAGTGTGTTATGTTAGTGCACTCAACAGTGTGTGTTATGTTAGTGCACTCAACAGTGTGTTGATGTTAGTGCACTCAACAGTGTGTTATGTTAGTGCACTCAACAGTGTGTTATGTTAGTGCACTCAACAATGTGTTATGTTAGTGCACTCAACAGTGTGTTATGTTAGTGCACTCAACAGTGTGTTATGTTAGTGCACTCAACAGTTTGTTATGTTAGTGCACTCAACAGTGTGTTGATGTTAGTGCACTCAACAATGTGTTATGTTAGTGCACTCAACAGTGTGTTATGTTAGTGCACTCAACAGTGTGTTATGTTAGTGCACTCAACAGTGTGTGTTGATGTCAGTGCACTCAACAATGTGTTATGTTAGTGCACTCAACAGTGTGTTGATGTTAGTGCACTCAACAGTGTGTGTTATGTTAGTGCACACAACAGTGTGTGTTATGTTAGTGCACTCAACAGTGTGTTGATGTTAGTGCACTCAACAGTGTGTGTTATGTTAGTGCACTCAACAGTGTGTGTTATGTTAGTGCACTCAACAGTGTGTTATGTTAGTGCACTCAACAGTGTGTTATGTTAGTGCACTCAACAGTGTGTGTTATGTTAGTGCACTCAACAGTGTGTGTTATGTTAGTGCACTCAACAGTGTGTGTTATGTTAGTGCACTCAACAGTGTGTTGATGTTAGTGCACTCAACAGTGTGTGTTATGTTAGTGCACTCAACAGTGTGTTATGTTAGTGCACTCAACAGTGTGTGTTATGTTAGTGCACTCAACAGTGTGTTATGTTAGTGCACTCAACAGTGTGTGTTGATGTTAGTGCACTCAACAGTGTGTGTTGATGTTAGTGCACTCAACAGTGTGTGTTGATGTTAGTGCACTCAACAATGTGTTATGTTAGTGAGATCAACAGTGTGTGTTATGTTAGTGCACTCAACAGTGTGTTATGTTAGTGCACTCAACAGAGTGTGTTATGTTAGTGCACTCAACAGTGTGTTGTGTTAGTGCACTCAACAGTGTGTGTTATGTTAGTGCACTCAACAGTGTGTGTTATGTTAGTGCACTCAACAATGTGTGTTATGTTAGTGCACTCAACAGTGTGTAATGTTAGTGCACTCAACAGTGTGTTATGTTAGTGCACTCAACAGTGTGTTGTGTTAGTGCACTCAACAGTGTGTGTTATGTTAGTGCACTCAACAGTGTGTTGATGTTAGTGCACACAACAGTGTGTGTTATGTTAGTGCACTCAACAGTGTGTTGATGTTAGTGCACTCAACAGTGTGTGTTATGTTAGTGCACTCAACAGTGTGTGTTATGTTAGTGCACTCAGCAGTGTGTGTTATGTTAGTGCACTCAACAGTGTGTTATGTTAGTGCACTCAACAGTGTGTTATGTTAGTGCACTCAACAGTGTGTGTTATGTTAGTGCACTCAACAGTGTGTGTTATGTTAGTGCACTCAACAGTGTGTGTTATGTTAGTGCACTCAACAGTGTGTTATGTTAGTGCACTCAACAGTGTGTGTTATGTTAGTGCACTCAACAGTGTGTTATGTTAGTGCACTCAACAGTGTGTGTTGATGTTAGTGCACTCAACAGTGTGTGTTATGTTAGTGCACTCAACAGTGTGTTGATGTTAGTGCACTCAACAGTGTGTTATGTTAGTGCACACAACAGTGTGTGTTATGTTAGTGCACTCAACAGTGTGTTGATGTTAGTGCACTCAACAGTGTGTTATGTTAGTGCACTCAACAGTGTGTGTTGATGTTAGTGCACTCAACAGTGTGTGTTGATGTTAGTGCACTCAACAGTGTGTGTTGATGTTAGTGCACTCAACAATGTGTTATGTTAGTGCACTCAACAGTGTGTGTTATGTTAGTGCACTCAGCAGTGTGTGTTATGTTAGTGCACTCAACAGTGTGTTATGTTAGTGCACTCAACAGTGTGTGTTATGTTAGTGTACACAACAGTGTGTGTTATGTTAGTGCACTCAACAGTGTGTTGATGTTAGTGCACTCAACAGTGTGTGTTATGTTAGTGCACTCAACAGTGTGTGTTATGTTAGTGCACTCAGCAGTGTGTGTTATGTTAGTGCACTCAACAGTGTGTTATGTTAGTGCACTCAACAGTGTGTTATGTTAGTGCACTCAGCAGTGTGTGTTATGTTAGTGCACTCAACAGTGTGTGTTATGTTAGTGCACTCAACAGTGTGTGTTATGTTAGTGCACTCAACAGTGTGTTGATGTTAGTGCACTCAACAGTGTGTGTTATGTTAGTGCACTCAACAGTGTGTGTTATGTTAGTGCACTCAACAGTGTGTTATGTTAGTGCACTCAACAGTGTGTGTTATGTTAGTGCACTCAACAGTGTGTGTTATGTTAGTGCACTCAACAATGTGTGTTATGTTAGTGCACTCAACAGTGTGTAATGTTAGTGCAATCAACAGTGTGTTATGTTAGTGCACTCAACAGTGTGTGTTATGTTAGTGCACTCAACAATGTGTTATGTTAGTGCACTCAACAGTGTGTGTTATGTTAGTGCACTCAACAGTGTGTGTTATGTTAGTGCACTCAACAATGTGTGTTATGTTAGTGCACTCAACAGTGTGTAATGTTAGTGCACTCAACAGTGTGTTATGTTAGTGCACTCAACAGTGTGTGTTATGTTAGTGCACTCAACAGTGTGTAATGTTAGTGCACTCACAAGTGTGTGTTATGTTAGTGCACTCACAAGTGTGTGTTATGTTAGTGCACTCAACAGTGTGTAATGTTAGTGCACTCAACAGTGTGTGTTATGTTAGTGCACTCACAAGTGTGTGTTATGTTAGTGCACTCAACAGTGTGTGTTATGTTAGTGCACTCAACAGTGTGTTGATGTTAGTGCACTCAACAGTGTGTTATGTTAGTGCACTCAACAGTGTGTTATGTTAGTGCACTCAACAGTGTGTGTTATGTTAGTGCACTCAACAGTGTGTGTTATGTTAGTGCACTCAACAGTGTGTGTTATGTTAGTGCACTCAACAGTGTGTTGATGTTAGTGCACTCAACAGTGTGTGTTATGTTAGTGCACTCAACAGTGTGTTATGTTAGTGCACTCAACAGTGTGTGTTATGTTAGTGCACTCAACAGTGTGTTGATGTTAGTGCACTCAACAGTGTGTTATGTTAGTGCACTCAACAGTGTGTTATGTTAGTGCACTCAACAATGTGTTATGTTAGTGCACTCAACAGTGTGTTATGTTAGTGCACTCAACAGTGTGTTATGTTAGTGCACTCAACAGTGTGTTATGTTAGTGCACTCAACAGTGTGTTGATGTTAGTGCACTCAACAATGTGTTATGTTAGTGCACTCAACAGTGTGTTATGTTAGTGCACTCAACAGTGTGTTATGTTAGTGCACTCAACAGTGTGTGTTGATGTCAGTGCACTCAACAATTTGTTATGTTAGTGCACTCAACAGTGTGTTGATGTTAGTGCACTCAACAGTGTGTGTTATGTTAGTGCACACAACAGTGTGTGTTATGTTAGTGCACTCAACAGTGTGTTGATGTTAGTGCACTCAACAGTGTGTGTTATGTTAGTGCACTCAACAGTGTGTGTTATGTTAGTGCACTCAACAGTGTGTTATGTTAGTGCACTCAACAGTGTGTTATGTTAGTGCACTCAACAGTGTGTGTTATGTTAGTGCACTCAACAGTGTGTGTTATGTTAGTGCACTCAACAGTGTGTGTTATGTTAGTGCACTCAACAGTGTGTTGATGTTAGTGCACTCAACAGTGTGTGTTATGTTAGTGCACTCAACAGTGTGTTATGTTAGTGCACTCAACAGTGTGTGTTATGTTAGTGCACTCAACAGTGTGTTATGTTAGTGCACTCAACAGTGTGTGTTGATGTTAGTGCACTCAACAGTGTGTGTTGATGTTAGTGCACTCAACAGTGTGTTATGTTAGTGCACTCAACAGTGTGTTATGTTAGTGCACTCAACAGTGTGTGTTATGTTAGTGCACTCAACAGTGTGTGTTATGTTAGTGCACTCAACAGTGTGTGTTATGTTAGTGCACTCAACAGTGTGTTGATGTTAGTGCACTCAACAGTGTGTGTTATGTTAGTGCACTCAACAGTGTGTTATGTTAGTGCACTCAACAGTGTGTGTTATGTTAGTGCACTCAACAGTGTGTTGATGTTAGTGCACTCAACAGTGTGTTATGTTAGTGCACTCAACAGTGTGTTATGTTAGTGCACTCAACAATGTGTTATGTTAGTGCACTCAACAGTGTGTTATGTTAGTGCACTCAACAGTGTGTTATGTTAGTGCACTCAACAGTGTGTTATGTTAGTGCACTCAACAGTGTGTTGATGTTAGTGCACTCAACAATGTGTTATGTTAGTGCACTCAACAGTGTGTTATGTTAGTGCACTCAACAGTGTGTTATGTTAGTGCACTCAACAGTGTGTGTTGATGTCAGTGCACTCAACAATGTGTTATGTTAGTGCACTCAACAGTGTGTTGATGTTAGTGCACTCAACAGTGTGTGTTATGTTAGTGCACACAACAGTGTGTGTTATGTTAGTGCACTCAACAGTGTGTTGATGTTAGTGCACTCAACAGTGTGTGTTATGTTAGTGCACTCAACAGTGTGTGTTATGTTAGTGCACTCAACAGTGTGTTATGTTAGTGCACTCAACAGTGTGTTATGTTAGTGCACTCAACAGTGTGTGTTATGTTAGTGCACTCAACAGTGTGTGTTATGTTAGTGCACTCAACAGTGTGTGTTATGTTAGTGCACTCAACAGTGTGTTGATGTTAGTGCACTCAACAGTGTGTGTTATGTTAGTGCACTCAACAGTGTGTTATGTTAGTGCACTCAACAGTGTGTGTTATGTTAGTGCACTCAACAGTGTGTTATGTTAGTGCACTCAACAGTGTGTGTTGATGTTAGTGCACTCAACAGTGTGTGTTGATGTTAGTGCACTCAACAGTGTGTGTTGATGTTAGTGCACTCAACAATGTGTTATGTTAGTGAGATCAACAGTGTGTGTTATGTTAGTGCACTCAACAGTGTGTTATGTTAGTGCACTCAACAGAGTGTGTTATGTTAGTGCACTCAACAGTGTGTTGTGTTAGTGCACTCAACAGTGTGTGTTATGTTAGTGCACTCAACAGTGTGTGTTATGTTAGCGCACTCAACAATGTGTGTTATGTTAGTGCACTCAACAGTGTGTAATGTTAGTGCACTCAACAGTGTGTTATGTTAGTGCACTCAACAGTGTGTTGATGTTAGTGCACTCAACAGTGTGTTATGTTAGTGCACACAACAGTGTGTGTTATGTTAGTGCACTCAACAGTGTGTTGATGTTAGTGCACTCAACAGTGTGTTATGTTAGTGCACTCAACAGTGTGTGTTGATGTTAGTGCACTCAACAGTGTGTGTTGATGTTAGTGCACTCAACAGTGTGTGTTGATGTTAGTGCACTGAACAATGTGTTATGTTAGTGCACTCAACAGTGTGTGTTATGTTAGTGCACTCAGCAGTGTGTGTTATGTTAGTGCACTCAACAGTGTGTTATGTTAGTGCACTCAACAGTGTGTGTTATGTTAGTGTACACAACAGTGTGTGTTATGTTAGTGCACTCAACAGTGTGTTGATGTTAGTGCACTCAACAGTGTGTGTTATGTTAGTGCACTCAACAGTGTGTGTTATGTTAGTGCACTCAGCAGTGTGTGTTATGTTAGTGCACTCAACAGTGTGTTATGTTAGTGCACTCAACAGTGTGTTATGTTAGTGCACTCAACAGTGTGTGTTATGTTAGTGCACTCAACAGTGTGTGTTATGTTAGTGCACTCAACAGTGTGTGTTATGTTAGTGCACTCAACAGTGTGTTGATGTTAGTGCACTCAACAGTGTGTGTTATGTTAGTGCACTCAACAGTGTGTGTTATGTTAGTGCACTCAACAGTGTGTTATGTTAGTGCACTCAACAGTGTGTGTTATGTTAGTGCACTCAACAGTGTGTGTTATGTTAGTGCACTCAACAATGTGTGTTATGTTAGTGCACTCAACAGTGTGTAATGTTAGTGCAATCAACAGTGTGTTATGTTAGTGCACTCAACAGTGTGTGTTATGTTAGTGCACTCAACAATGTGTTATGTTAGTGCACTCAACAGTGTGTGTTATGTTAGTGCACTCAACAGTGTGTGTTATGTTAGTGCACTCAACAATGTGTGTTATGTTAGTGCACTCAACAGTGTGTAATGTTAGTGCACTCAACAGTGTGTTATGTTAGTGCACTCAACAGTGTGTGTTATGTTAGTGCACTCAACAGTGTGTAATGTTAGTGCACTCAACAGTGTGTGTTATGTTAGTGCACTCACAAGTGTGTGTTATGTTAGTGCACTCAACAGTGTGTAATGTTAGTGCACTCAACAGTGTGTGTTATGTTAGTGCACTCACAAGTGTGTGTTATGTTAGTGCACTCAACAGTGTGTGTTATGTTAGTGCACTCAACAGTGTGTTGATGTTAGTGCACTCAACAGTGTGTTATGTTAGTGCACTCAACAGTGTGTTATGTTAGTGCACTCAACAGTGTGTGTTATGTTAGTGCACTCAACAGTGTGTGTTATGTTAGTGCACTCAACAGTGTGTGTTATGTTAGTGCACTCAACAGTGTGTTGATGTTAGTGCACTCAACAGTGTGTGTTATGTTAGTGCACTCAACAGTGTGTTATGTTAGTGCACTCAACAGTGTGTGTTATGTTAGTGCACTCAACAGTGTGTTGATGTTAGTGCACTCAACAGTGTGTTATGTTAGTGCACTCAACAGTGTGTTATGTTAGTGCACTCAACAATGTGTTATGTTAGTGCACTCAACAGTGTGTTATGTTAGTGCACTCAACAGTGTGTTATGTTAGTGCACTCAACAGTGTGTTATGTTAGTGCACTCAACAGTGTGTTGATGTTAGTGCACTCAACAATGTGTTATGTTAGTGCACTCAACAGTGTGTTATGTTAGTGCACTCAACAGTGTGTTATGTTAGTGCACTCAACAGTGTGTGTTGATGTCAGTGCACTCAACAATTTGTTATGTTAGTGCACTCAACAGTGTGTTGATGTTAGTGCACTCAACAGTGTGTGTTATGTTAGTGCACACAACAGTGTGTGTTATGTTAGTGCACTCAACAGTGTGTTGATGTTAGTGCACTCAACAGTGTGTGTTATGTTAGTGCACTCAACAGTGTGTGTTATGTTAGTGCACTCAACAGTGTGTTATGTTAGTGCACTCAACAGTGTGTTATGTTAGTGCACTCAACAGTGTGTGTTATGTTAGTGCACTCAACAGTGTGTGTTATGTTAGTGCACTCAACAGTGTGTGTTATGTTAGTGCACTCAACAGTGTGTTGATGTTAGTGCACTCAACAGTGTGTGTTATGTTAGTGCACTCAACAGTGTGTTATGTTAGTGCACTCAACAGTGTGTGTTATGTTAGTGCACTCAACAGTGTGTTATGTTAGTGCACTCAACAGTGTGTGTTGATGTTAGTGCACTCAACAGTGTGTTGATGTTAGTGCACTCAACAGTGTGTTATGTTAGTGCACTCAACAGTGTGTTATGTTAGTGCACTCAACAGTGTGTGTTATGTTAGTGCACTCAACAGTGTGTGTTATGTTAGTGCACTCAACAGTGTGTGTTATGTTAGTGCACTCAACAGTGTGTTGATGTTAGTGCACTCAACAGTGTGTGTTATGTTAGTGCACTCAACAGTGTGTTATGTTAGTGCACTCAACAGTGTGTGTTATGTTAGTGCACTCAACAGTGTGTTGATGTTAGTGCACTCAACAGTGTGTTATGTTAGTGCACTCAACAGTGTGTTATGTTAGTGCACTCAACAATGTGTTATGTTAGTGCACTCAACAGTGTGTTATGTTAGTGCACTCAACAGTGTGTTATGTTAGTGCACTCAACAGTGTGTTATGTTAGTGCACTCAACAGTGTGTTGATGTTAGTGCACTCAACAATGTGTTATGTTAGTGCACTCAACAGTGTGTTATGTTAGTGCACTCAACAGTGTGTTATGTTAGTGCACTCAACAGTGTGTGTTGATGTCAGTGCACTCAACAATGTGTTATGTTAGTGCACTCAACAGTGTGTTGATGTTAGTGCACTCAACAGTGTGTGTTATGTTAGTGCACACAACAGTGTGTGTTATGTTAGTGCACTCAACAGTGTGTTGATGTTAGTGCACTCAACAGTGTGTGTTATGTTAGTGCACTCAACAGTGTGTGTTATGTTAGTGCACTCAACAGTGTGTTATGTTAGTGCACTCAACAGTGTGTTATGTTAGTGCACTCAACAGTGTGTGTTATGTTAGTGCACTCAACAGTGTGTGTTATGTTAGTGCACTCAACAGTGTGTGTTATGTTAGTGCACTCAACAGTGTGTTGATGTTAGTGCACTCAACAGTGTGTGTTATGTTAGTGCACTCAACAGTGTGTTATGTTAGTGCACTCAACAGTGTGTGTTATGTTAGTGCACTCAACAGTGTGTTATGTTAGTGCACTCAACAGTGTGTGTTGATGTTAGTGCACTCAACAGTGTGTGTTGATGTTAGTGCACTCAACAGTGTGTGTTGATGTTAGTGCACTCAACAATGTGTTATGTTAGTGAGATCAACAGTGTGTGTTATGTTAGTGCACTCAACAGTGTGTTATGTTAGTGCACTCAACAGAGTGTGTTATGTTAGTGCACTCAACAGTGTGTTGTGTTAGTGCACTCAACAGTGTGTGTTATGTTAGTGCACTCAACAGTGTGTGTTATGTTAGCGCACTCAACAATGTGTGTTATGTTAGTGCACTCAACAGTGTGTAATGTTAGTGCACTCAACAGTGTGTTATGTTAGTGCACTCAACAGTGTGTTGTGTTAGTGCACTCAACAGTGTGTGTTATGTTAGTGCACTCAACAGTGTGTTGATGTTAGTGCACTCAACAGTGTGTGTTATGTTAGTGCACACAACAGTGTGTGTTATGTTAGTGCACTCAACAGTGTGTTGATGTTAGTGCACTCAACAGTGTGTGTTATGTTAGTGCACTCAACAGTGTGTGTTATGTTAGTGCACTCAGCAGTGTGTGTTATGTTAGTGCACTCAACAGTGTGTTATGTTAGTGCACTCAACAGTGTGTTATGTTAGTGCACTCAACAGTGTGTGTTATGTTAGTGCACTCAACAGTGTGTGTTATGTTAGTGCACTCAACAGTGTGTGTTATGTTAGTGCACTCAACAGTGTGTTATGTTAGTGCACTCAACAGTGTGTGTTATGTTAGTGCACTCAACAGTGTGTTATGTTAGTGCACTCAACAGTGTGTGTTGATGTTAGTGCACTCAACAGTGTGTGTTATGTTAGTGCACTCAACAGTGTGTTGATGTTAGTGCACTCAACAGTGTGTTATGTTAGTGCACACAACAGTGTGTGTTATGTTAGTGCACTCAACAGTGTGTTGATGTTAGTGCACTCAACAGTGTGTGTTATGTTAGTGCACTCAACAGTGTGTGTTGATGTTAGTGCACTCAACAGTGTGTGTTGATGTTAGTGCACTCAACAGTGTGTGTTGATGTTAGTGCACTCAACAATGTGTTATGTTAGTGCACTCAACAGTGTGTGTTATGTTAGTGCACTCAGCAGTGTGTGTTATGTTAGTGCACTCAACAGTGTGTTATGTTAGTGCACTCAACAGTGTGTGTTATGTTAGTGCACACAACAGTGTGTGTTATGTTAGTGCACTCAACAGTGTGTTGATGTTAGTGCACTCAACAGTGTGTGTTATGTTAGTGCACTCAACAGTGTGTGTTATGTTAGTGCACTCAGCAGTGTGTGTTATGTTAGTGCACTCAACAGTGTGTTATGTTAGTGCACTCAACAGTGTGTTATGTTAGTGCACTCAACAGTGTGTGTTATGTTAGTGCACTCAACAGTGTGTGTTATGTTAGTGCACTCAACAGTGTGTGTTATGTTAGTGCACTCAACAGTGTGTTGATGTTAGTGCACTCAACAGTGTGTGTTATGTTAGTGCACTCAACAGTGTGTGTTATGTTAGTGCACTCAACAGTGTGTTATGTTAGTGCACTCAACAGTGTGTGTTATGTTAGTGCACTCAACAGTGTGTGTTATGTTAGTGCACTCAACAATGTGTGTTATGTTAGTGCACTCAACAGTGTGTAATGTTAGTGCAATCAACAGTGTGTTATGTTAGTGCACTCAACAGTGTGTGTTATGTTAGTGCACTCAACAATGTGTTATGTTAGTGCACTCAACAGTGTGTGTTATGTTAGTGCACTCAACAGTGTGTGTTATGTTAGTGCACTCAACAATGTGTGTTATGTTAGTGCACTCAACAGTGTGTAATGTTAGTGCACTCAACAGTGTGTTATGTTAGTGCACTCAACAGTGTGTGTTATGTTAGTGCACTCAACAGTGTGTAATGTTAGTGCACTCAACAGTGTGTGTTATGTTAGTGCACTCACAAGTGTGTGTTATGTTAGTGCACTCAACAGTGTGTAATGTTAGTGCACTCAACAGTGTGTGTTATGTTAGTGCACTCACAAGTGTGTGTTATGTTAGTGCACTCAACAGTGTGTGTTATGTTAGTGCACTCAACAGTGTGTTGATGTTAGTGCACTCAACAGTGTGTTATGTTAGTGCACTCAACAGTGTGTTATGTTAGTGCACTCAACAGTGTGTGTTATGTTAGTGCACTCAACAGTGTGTGTTATGTTAGTGCACTCAACAGTGTGTGTTATGTTAGTGCACTCAACAGTGTGTTGATGTTAGTGCACTCAACAGTGTGTGTTATGTTAGTGCACTCAACAGTGTGTTATGTTAGTGCACTCAACAGTGTGTGTTATGTTAGTGCACTCAACAGTGTGTTGATGTTAGTGCACTCAACAGTGTGTTATGTTAGTGCACTCAACAGTGTGTTATGTTAGTGCACTCAACAATGTGTTATGTTAGTGCACTCAACAGTGTGTTATGTTAGTGCACTCAACAGTGTGTTATGTTAGTGCACTCAACAGTGTGTTATGTTAGTGCACTCAACAGTGTGTTGATGTTAGTGCACTCAACAATGTGTTATGTTAGTGCACTCAACAGTGTGTTATGTTAGTGCACTCAACAGTGTGTTATGTTAGTGCACTCAACAGTGTGTGTTGATGTCAGTGCACTCAACAATGTGTTATGTTAGTGCACTCAACAGTGTGTTGATGTTAGTGCACTCAACAGTGTGTGTTATGTTAGTGCACACAACAGTGTGTGTTATGTTAGTGCACTCAACAGTGTGTTGATGTTAGTGCACTCAACAGTGTGTGTTATGTTAGTGCACTCAACAGTGTGTGTTATGTTAGTGCACTCAACAGTGTGTTATGTTAGTGCACTCAACAGTGTGTTATGTTAGTGCACTCAACAGTGTGTGTTATGTTAGTGCACTCAACAGTGTGTGTTATGTTAGTGCACTCAACAGTGTGTGTTATGTTAGTGCACTCAACAGTGTGTTGATGTTAGTGCACTCAACAGTGTGTGTTATGTTAGTGCACTCAACAGTGTGTTATGTTAGTGCACTCAACAGTGTGTGTTATGTTAGTGCACTCAACAGTGTGTTATGTTAGTGCACTCAACAGTGTGTGTTGATGTTAGTGCACTCAACAGTGTGTGTTGATGTTAGTGCACTCAACAGTGTGTGTTGATGTTAGTGCACTCAACAATGTGTTATGTTAGTGAGATCAACAGTGTGTGTTATGTTAGTGCACTCAACAGTGTGTTATGTTAGTGCACTCAACAGAGTGTGTTATGTTAGTGCACTCAACAGTGTGTTGTGTTAGTGCACTCAACAGTGTGTGTTATGTTAGTGCACTCAACAGTGTGTGTTATGTTAGTGCACTCAACAATGTGTGTTATGTTAGTGCACTCAACAGTGTGTAATGTTAGTGCACTCAACAGTGTGTTATGTTAGTGCACTCAACAGTGTGTTGTGTTAGTGCACTCAACAGTGTGTGTTATGTTAGTGCACTCAACAGTGTGTTGATGTTAGTGCACTCAACAGTGTGTGTTATGTTAGTGCACACAACAGTGTGTGTTATGTTAGTGCACTCAACAGTGTGTTGATGTTAGTGCACTCAACAGTGTGTGTTATGTTAGTGCACTCAACAGTGTGTGTTATGTTAGTGCACTCAGCAGTGTGTGTTATGTTAGTGCACTCAACAGTGTGTTATGTTAGTGCACTCAACAGTGTGTTATGTTAGTGCACTCAACAGTGTGTGTTATGTTAGTGCACTCAACAGTGTGTGTTATGTTAGTGCACTCAACAGTGTGTGTTATGTTAGTGCACTCAACAGTGTGTTATGTTAGTGCACTCAACAGTGTGTGTTATGTTAGTGCACTCAACAGTGTGTTATGTTAGTGCACTCAACAGTGTGTGTTGATGTTAGTGCACTCAACAGTGTGTGTTATGTTAGTGCACTCAACAGTGTGTTGATGTTAGTGCACTCAACAGTGTGTTATGTTAGTGCACACAACAGTGTGTGTTATGTTAGTGCACTCAACAGTGTGTTGATGTTAGTGCACTCAACAGTGTGTGTTATGTTAGTGCACTCAACAGTGTGTGTTATGTTAGTGCACTCAGCAGTGTGTGTTATGTTAGTGCACTCAACAGTGTGTTAGGTTAGTGCACTCAACAGTGTGTTATGTTAGTGCACTCAACAGTGTGTGTTATGTTAGTGAACTCAACAGTGTGTGTTATGTTAGTGCACTCAACAGTGTGTGTTATGTTAGTGCACTCAACAGTGTGTTGATGTTAGTGCACTCAACAGTGTGTGTTATGTTAGTGCACTCAACAGTGTGTTATGTTAGTGCACTCAACAGTGTGTGTTATGTTAGTGCACTCAACAGTGTGTTATGTTAGTGCACTCAACAGTGTGTGTTGATGTTAGTGCACTCAACAGTGTGTGTTGATGTTAGTGCACTCAACAGTGTGTGTTGATGTTAGTGCACTCAACAATGTGTTATGTTAGTGCACTCAACAGTGTGTGTTATGTTAGTGCACTCAACAGTGTGTTATGTTAGTGCACTCAACAGTGTGTGTTATGTTAGTGCACTCAACAGTGTGTGTTATGTTAGTGCACTCAACAATGTGTGTTATGTTAGTGCACTCAACAGTGTGTAATGTTAGTGCACTCAACAGTGTGTTATGTTAGTGCACTCAACAGTGTGTGTTATGTTAGTGCACTCAACAGTGTGTTATGTTAGTGCACTCAACAGTGTGTGTTATGTTAGTGCACTCAACAGTGTGTTATGTTAGTGCACTCAACAGTGTGTGTTATGTTAGTGCACTCAACAGTGTGTTATGTTAGTGCACTCAACAGTGTGTGTTGATGTTAGTGCACTCAACAGTGTGTGTTGATGTTAGTGCACTCAACAGTGTGTGTTGATGTTAGTGCACTCAACAATGTGTTATGTTAGTGAGATCAACAGTGTGTGTTATGTTAGTGCACTCAACAGTGTGTTATGTTAGTGCACTCAACAGAGTGTGTTATGTTAGTGCACTCAACAGTGTGTTGTGTTAGTGCACTCAACAGTGTGTGTTATGTTAGTGCACTCAACAGTGTGTGTTATGTTAGTGCACTCAACAATGTGTGTTATGTTAGTGCACTCAACAGTGTGTAATGTTAGTGCACTCAACAGTGTGTTATGTTAGTGCACTCAACAGTGTGTTGTGTTAGTGCACTCAACAGTGTGTGTTATGTTAGTGCACTCAACAGTGTGTTGATGTTAGTGCACTCAACAGTGTGTGTTATGTTAGTGCACACAACAGTGTGTGTTATGTTAGTGCACTCAACAGTGTGTTGATGTTAGTGCACTCAACAGTGTGTGTTATGTTAGTGCACTCAACAGTGTGTGTTATGTTAGTGCACTCAGCAGTGTGTGTTATGTTAGTGCACTCAACAGTGTGTTATGTTAGTGCACTCAACAGTGTGTTATGTTAGTGCACTCAACAGTGTGTGTTATGTTAGTGCACTCAACAGTGTGTGTTATGTTAGTGCACTCAACAGTGTGTGTTATGTTAGTGCACTCAACAGTGTGTTATGTTAGTGCACTCAACAGTGTGTGTTATGTTAGTGCACTCAACAGTGTGTTATGTTAGTGCACTCAACAGTGTGTGTTGATGTTAGTGCACTCAACAGTGTGTGTTATGTTAGTGCACTCAACAGTGTGTTGATGTTAGTGCACTCAACAGTGTGTTATGTTAGTGCACACAACAGTGTGTGTTATGTTAGTGCACTCAACAGTGTGTTGATGTTAGTGCACTCAACAGTGTGTGTTATGTTAGTGCACTCAACAGTGTGTGTTATGTTAGTGCACTCAGCAGTGTGTGTTATGTTAGTGCACTCAACAGTGTGTTAGGTTAGTGCACTCAACAGTGTGTTATGTTAGTGCACTCAACAGTGTGTGTTATGTTAGTGAACTCAACAGTGTGTGTTATGTTAGTGCACTCAACAGTGTGTGTTATGT
Source organism: Salmo salar (assembly GCF_965601325.2). Classification (NCBI taxonomy): domain Eukaryota; kingdom Metazoa; phylum Chordata; class Actinopteri; order Salmoniformes; family Salmonidae; genus Salmo; species Salmo salar. The sequence goes on along the minus strand of NW_027675604.1, from coordinate 209,361 downwards.
TAGTGCACTCAACAGTGTGTTGATGTTAGTGCACTCAACAGTGTGTGTTATGTTAGTGCACTCAACAGTGTGTTATGTTAGTGCACTCAACAGTGTGTGTTATGTTAGTGCACTCAACAGTGTGTTATGTTAGTGCACTCAACAGTGTGTGTTGATGTTAGTGCACTCAACAGTGTGTGTTGATGTTAGTGCACTCAACAGTGTGTGTTGATGTTAGTGCACTCAACAATGTGTTATGTTAGTGCACTCAACAGTGTGTGTTATGTTAGTGCACTCAACAGTGTGTTATGTTAGTGCACTCAACAGTGTGTGTTATGTTAGTGCACTCAACAGTGTGTGTTATGTTAGTGCACTCAACAGTGTGTGTTATGTTAGTGCACTCAACAGTGTGTTATGTTAGTGCACTCAACAGTGTGTTATGTTAGTGCACTCAACAGTGTGTGTTATGTTAGTGCACTCAACAGTGTGTTATGTTAGTGCACTCAACAGTGTGTGTTATGTTAGTGCACTCAACAGTGTGTTATGTTAGTGCACTCAACAGTGTGTGTTATGTTAGTGCACTCAACAGTGTGTGTTGATGTTAGTGCACTCAACAGTGTGTGTTGATGTTAGTGCACTCAACAATGTGTTATGTTAGTGCACTCAACAGTGTGTGTTATGTTAGTGCACTCAACAGTGTGTTATGTTAGTGCACTCAACAGAGTGTGTTATGTTAGTGCACTCAACAGTGTGTTGTGTTAGTGCACTCAACAGTGTGTGTTATGTTAGTGCACTCAACAGTGTGTGTTATGTTAGTGCACTCAACAATGTGTGTTATGTTAGTGCACTCAACAGTGTGTTGATGTTAGTGCACTCAACAGTGTGTGTTATGTTAGTGCACTCAACAGTGTGTGTTATGTTAGTGCACTCAACAGTGTGTTGATGTTAGTGCACTCAACAGTGTGTGTTATGTTAGTGCACTCAACAGTGTGTGTTATGTTAGTGCACTCAACAGTGTGTGTTATGTTAGTGCACTCAACAGTGTGTTATGTTAGTGCACTCAACAGTGTGTGTTATGTTAGTGCACTCAACAGTGTGTGTTATGTTAGTGCACTCAACAGTGTGTGTTATGTTAGTGCACTCAACAGTGTGTGTTATGTTAGTGCACTCAACAGTGTGTTGATGTTAGTGCACTCAACAGTGTGTGTTATGTTAGTGCACTCAACAGTGTGTTATGTTAGTGCACTCAACAGTGTGTGTTATGTTAGTGCACTCAACAGTGTGTTATGTTAGTGCACTCAACAGTGTGTTATGTTAGTGCACTCAACAGTGTGTGTTGATGTTAGTGCACTCAACAGTGTGTTATGTTAGTGCACTCAACAGTGTGTGTTATGTTAGTGCACTCAGCAGTGTGTGTTATGTTAGTGCACTCAACAGTGTGTTATGTTAGTGCACTCAACAGTGTGTTATGTTAGTGCACTCAACAGTGTGTGTTATGTTAGTGCACTCAACAGTGTGTGTTATGTTAGTGCACTCAACAGTGTGTGTTATGTTAGTGCACTCAACAGTGTGTTGATGTTAGTGCACTCAACAGTGTGTGTTATGTTAGTGCACTCAACAGTGTGTGTTATGTTAGTGCACTCAACAGTGTGTTATGTTAGTGCACTCAACAGTGTGTGTTATGTTAGTGCACTCAACAGTGTGTGTTATGTTAGTGCACTCAACAGTGTGTTATGTTAGTGCACTCAACAGTGTGTTATGTTAGTGCACTCAACAGTGTGTGTTATGTTAGTGCACTCAACAGTGTGTTATGTTAGTGCACTCAACAGTGTGTGTTATGTTAGTGCACTCAACAGTGTGTGTTATGTTAGTGCACTCAACAGTGTGTGTTATGTTAGTGCACTCAACAGTGTGTGTTATGTTAGTGCACTCAACAGTTGTGTTATGTTAGTGCACTCAACAGTGTGTGTTATGTTAGTGCACTCAACAATGTGTGTTATGTTAGTGCACTCAACAGTGTGTTATGTTAGTGCACTCAACAGTGTGTTATGTTAGTGCACTCAACAGTGTGTGTTATGTTAGTGCACTCAACAATGTGTTATGTTAGTGCACTCAACAGTGTGTGTTATGTTAGTGCACTCAACAGTGTGTGTTATGTTAGTGCACTCAACAATGTGTGTTATGTTAGTGCACTCAACAGTGTGTAATGTTAGTGCACTCAACAGTGTGTTATGTTAGTGCACTCAACAGTGTGTGTTATGTTAGTGCACTCAACAGTGTGTAATGTTAGTGCACTCAACAGTGTGTGTTATGTTAGTGCACTCACAAGTGTGTGTTATGTTAGTGCACTCAACAGTGTGTAATGTTAGTGCACTCAACAGTGTGTGTTATGTTAGTGCACTCAACAGTGTGTGTTATGTTAGTGCACTCAACAGTGTGTGTTATGTTAGTGCACTCAACAGTGTGTTGATGTTAGTGCACTCAACAGTGTGTTATGTTAGTGCACTCAACAGTGTGTTATGTTAGTGCACTCAACAGTGTGTGTTATGTTAGTGCACTCAACAGTGTGTGTTATGTTAGTGCACTCAACAGTGTGTGTTATGTTAGTGCACTCAACAGTGTGTGTTATGTTAGTGCACTCAACAGTGTGTTGATGTTAGTGCACTCAACAGTGTGTGTTATGTTAGTGCACTCAACAGTGTGTTATGTTAGTGCACTCAACAGTGTGTGTTATGTTAGTGCACTCAACAGTGTGTTGATGTTAGTGCACTCAACAGTGTGTTATGTTAGTGCACTCAACAGTGTGTTATGTTAGTGCACTCAACAGTGTGTTATGTTAGTGCACTCAACAGTGTGTTATGTTAGTGCACTCAACAGTGTGTTATGTTAGTGCACTCAACAGTGTGTGTTATGTTAGTGCACTCAACAATGTGTTATGTTAGTGCACTCAACAGTGTGTTGATGTTAGTGCACTCAACAGTGTGTGTTATGTTAGTGCACTCAACAGTGTGTGTTATGTTAGTGCACTCAACAGTGTGTTGATGTTAGTGCACTCAACAGTGTGTGTTATGTTAGTGCACTCAACAGTGTGTGTTATGTTAGTGCACTCAACAGTGTGTGTTATGTTAGTGCACTCAACAGTGTGTTATGTTAGTGCACTCAACAGTGTGTGTTATGTTAGTGCACTCAACAGTGTGTGTTATGTTAGTGCACTCAACAGTGTGTGTTATGTTAGTGCACTCAACAGTGTGTTGATGTTAGTGCACTCAACAGTGTGTGTTATGTTAGTGCACTCAACAGTGTGTTATGTTAGTGCACTCAACAGTGTGTGTTATGTTAGTGCACTCAACAGTGTGTTATGTTAGTGCACTCAACAGTGTGTGTTATGTTAGTGCACTCAACAGTGTGTGTTATGTTAGTGCACTCAACAGTGTGTTATGTTAGTGCACTCAACAGTGTGTTATGTTAGTGCACTCAACAGTGTGTGTTATGTTAGTGCACTCAACAGTGTGTTATGTTAGTGCACTCAACAGTGTGTGTTATGTTAGTGCACTCAACAGTGTGTGTTATGTTAGTGCACTCAACAGTGTGTTATGTTAGTGCACTCAACAGTGTGTGTTATGTTAGTGCACTCAACAGTGTGTGTTATGTTAGTGCACTCAACAGTGTGTGTTATGTTAGTGCACTCAACAGTGTGTTGATGTTAGTGCACTCAACAGTGTGTTATGTTAGTGCACTCAACAGTGTGTTATGTTAGTGCACTCAACAGTGTGTGTTATGTTAGTGCACTCAACAGTGTGTGTTATGTTAGTGCACTCAACAGTGTGTGTTATGTTAGTGCACTCAACAGTGTGTTGATGTTAGTGCACTCAACAGTGTGTGTTATGTTAGTGCACTCAACAGTGTGTTATGTTAGTGCACTCAACAGTGTGTTGATGTTAGTGCACTCAACAGTGTGTTATGTTAGTGCACTCAACAGTGTGTGTTATGTTAGTGCACTCAACAGTGTGTGTTATGTTAGTGCACTCAACAGTGTGTGTTATGTTAGTGCACTCAACAGTGTGTGTTATGTTAGTGCACTCAACAGTGTGTTGATGTTAGTGCACTCAACAGTGTGTGTTATGTTAGTGCACTCAACAGTGTGTTATGTTAGTGCACTCAACAGTGTGTGTTATGTTAGTGCACTCAACAGTGTGTTATGTTAGTGCACTCAACAGTGTGTTATGTTAGTGCACTCAACAGTGTGTGTTATGTTAGTGCACTCAACAGTGTGTGTTATGTTAGTGCACTCAACAGTGTGTGTTATGTTAGTGCACTCAACAGTGTGTTATGTTAGTGCACTCAACAGTGTGTGTTATGTTAGTGCACTCAACAGTGTGTGTTATGTTAGTGCACTCAACAGTGTGTTATGTTAGTGCACTCAACAGTGTGTTATGTTAGTGCACTCAACAGTGTGTGTTATGTTAGTGCACTCAACAGTGTGTGTTATGTTAGTGCACTCAACAGTGTGTGTTATGTTAGTGCACTCAACAGTGTGTTGATGTTAGTGCACTCAACAGTGTGTGTTATGTTAGTGCACTCAACAGTGTGTGTTATGTTAGTGCACTCAACAGTGTGTTATGTTAGTGCACTCAACAGTGTGTGTTATGTTAGTGCACTCAACAGTGTGTGTTATGTTAGTGCACTCAACATGTGTGTTATGTTAGTGCACTCAACAGTGTGTTATGTTAGTGCACTCAACAGTGTGTTATGTTAGTGCACTCAACAGTGTGTGTTATGTTAGTGCACTCAACAGTGTGTTATGTTAGTGCACTCAACAGTGTGTGTTATGTTAGTGCACTCAACAGTGTGTGTTATGTTAGTGCACTCAACAATGTGTGTTATGTTAGTGCACTCAACAGTGTGTTATGTTAGTGCACTCAACAGTGTGTTATGTTAGTGCACTCAACAGTGTGTGTTATGTTAGTGCACTCAACAGTGTGTTATGTTAGTGCACTCAACAGTGTGTGTTATGTTAGTGCACTCAACAGTGTGTGTTATGTTAGTGCACTCAACAGTGTGTTATGTTAGTGCACTCAACAGTGTGTGTTATGTTAGTGCACTCAACAGTGTGTGTTATGTTAGTGCACTCAACAGTGTGTGTTATGTTAGTGCACTCAACAGTGTGTTGATGTTAGTGCACTCAACAGTGTGTTATGTTAGTGCACTCAACAGTGTGTTATGTTAGTGCACTCAACAGTGTGTGTTATGTTAGTGCACTCAACAGTGTGTGTTATGTTAGTGCACTCAACAGTGTGTGTTATGTTAGTGCACTCAACAGTGTGTGTTATGTTAGTGCACTCAACAGTGTGTGTTATGTTAGTGCACTCAACAGTGTGTGTTATGTTAGTGCACTCAACAGTGTGTGTTATGTTAGTGCACTCAACAGTGTGTGTTATGTTAGTGCACTCAACAGTGTGTGTTATGTTAGTGCACTCAACAGTGTGTTATGTTAGTGCACTCAACAGTGTGTTATGTTAGTGCACTCAACAGTGTGTTATGTTAGTGCACTCAACAGTGTGTTATGTTAGTGCACTCAACAGTGTGTTATGTTAGTGCACTCAACAGTGTGTTATGTTAGTGCACTCAACAGTGTGTGTTGATGTTAGTGCACTCAACAGTGTGTTATGTTAGTGCACTCAACAGTGTGTTGATGTTAGTGCACTCAACAGTGTGTGTTATGTTAGTGCACTCAACAGTGTGTGTTATGTTAGTGCACTCAACAGTGTGTTGATGTTAGTGCACTCAACAGTGTGTGTTATGTTAGTGCACTCAACAGTGTGTGTTATGTTAGTGCACTCAACAGTGTGTGTTATGTTAGTGCACTCAACAGTGTGTTATGTTAGTGCACTCAACAGTGTGTTATGTTAGTGCACTCAACAGTGTGTGTTATGTTAGTGCACTCAACAGTGTGTGTTATGTTAGTGCACTCAACAGTGTGTGTTATGTTAGTGCACTCAACAGTGTGTTGATGTTAGTGCACTCAACAGTGTGTGTTATGTTAGTGCACTCAACAGTGTGTTATGTTAGTGCACTCAACAGTGTGTGTTATGTTAGTGCACTCAACAGTGTGTTATGTTAGTGCACTCAACAGTGTGTGTTATGTTAGTGCACTCAACATGTGTGTTATGTTAGTGCACTCAACAGTGTGTTATGTTAGTGCACTCAACAGTGTGTTATGTTAGTGCACTCAACAGTGTGTGTTATGTTAGTGCACTCAACAGTGTGTTATGTTAGTGCACTCAACAGTGTGTGTTATGTTAGTGCACTCAACAGTGTGTGTTATGTTAGTGCACTCAACAGTGTGTTATGTTAGTGCACTCAACAGTGTGTGTTATGTTAGTGCACTCAACAGTGTGTGTTATGTTAGTGCACTCAACAGTGTGTGTTATGTTAGTGCACTCAACAGTGTGTTGATGTTAGTGCACTCAACAGTGTGTTATGTTAGTGCACTCAACAGTGTGTTATGTTAGTGCACTCAACAGTGTGTGTTATGTTAGTGCACTCAACAGTGTGTGTTATGTTAGTGCACTCAACAGTGTGTGTTATGTTAGTGCACTCAACAGTGTGTTGATGTTAGTGCACTCAACAGTGTGTGTTATGTTAGTGCACTCAACAGTGTGTTATGTTAGTGCACTCAACAGTGTGTGTTATGTTAGTGCACTCAACAGTGTGTTATGTTAGTGCACTCAACAGTGTGTGTTATGTTAGTGCACTCAACAGTGTGTGTATGTTAGTGCACTCAACAGTGTGTTATGTTAGTGCACTCAACAGTGTGTTATGTTAGTGCACTCAACAGTGTGTTATGTTAGTGCACTCAACAGTGTGTGTTATGTTAGTGCACTCAACAGTGTGTTGATGTTAGTGCACTCAACAGTGTGTTATGTTAGTGCACTCAACAGTGTGTGTTATGTTAGTGCACTCAACAGTGTGTTATGTTAGTGCACTCAACAGTGTGTGTTATGTTAGTGCACTCAACAGTGTGTGTTATGTTAGTGCACTCAACAGTGTGTGTTATGTTAGTGCACTCAACAGTGTGTGTTATGTTAGTGCACTCAACAGTGTGTTATGTTAGTGCACTCAACAGTGTGTTATGTTAGTGCACTCAACAGTGTGTGTATGTTAGTGCACTCAACAGTGTGTTATGTTAGTGCACTCAACAGTGTGTTATGTTAGTGCACTCAACAGTGTGTTATGTTAGTGCACTCAACAGTGTGTTGATGTTAGTGCACTCAACAGTGTGTTATGTTAGTGCACTCAACAGTGTGTGTTATGTTAGTGCACTCAACAGTGTGTTATGTTAGTGCACTCAACAGTGTGTTATGTTAGTGCACTCAACAGTGTGTTATGTTAGTGCACTCAACAGTGTGTTATGTTAGTGCACTCAACAGTGTGTTATGTTAGTGCACTCAACAGTGTGTTATGTTAGTGCACTCAACAGTGTGTTATGTTAGTGCACTCAACAGTGTGTGTTATGTTAGTGCACTCAACAGTGTGTTATGTTAGTGCACTCAACAGTGTGTTATGTTAGTGCACTCAACAGTGTGTTATGTTAGTGCACTCAACAGTGTGTGTTATGTTAGTGCACTCAACAGTGTGTTATGTTAGTGCACTCAACAGTGTGTGTTATGTTAGTGCACTCAACAGTGTGTGTTATGTTAGTGCACTCAACAGTGTGTTATGTTAGTGCACTCAACAGTGTGTGTTATGTTAGTGCACTCAACAGTGTGTTATGTTAGTGCACTCAACAGTGTGTGTTATGTTAGTGCACTCAACAGTGTGTTGATGTTAGTGCACTCAACAGTGTGTTATGTTAGTGCACTCAACAGTGTGTTATGTTAGTGCACTCAACAGTGTGTTATGTTAGTGCACTCAACAGTGTGTTATGTTAGTGCACTCAACAGTGTGTTATGTTAGTGCACTCAACAGTGTGTTATGTTAGTGCACTCAACAGTGTGTGTTATGTTAGTGCACTCAACAGTGTGTTATGTTAGTGCACTCAACAGTGTGTTGATGTTAGTGCACTCAACAGTGTGTGTTATGTTAGTGCACTCAACAGTGTGTGTTATGTTAGTGCACTCAACAGTGTGTTGATGTTAGTGCACTCAACAGTGTGTGTTATGTTAGTGCACTCAACAGTGTGTGTTATGTTAGTGCACTCAACAGTGTGTGTTATGTTAGTGCACTCAACAGTGTGTTATGTTAGTGCACTCAACAGTGTGTTATGTTAGTGCACTCAACAGTGTGTGTTATGTTAGTGCACTCAACAGTGTGTGTTATGTTAGTGCACTCAACAGTGTGTGTTATGTTAGTGCACTCAACAGTGTGTTGATGTTAGTGCACTCAACAGTGTGTGTTATGTTAGTGCACTCAACAGTGTGTTATGTTAGTGCACTCAACAGTGTGTGTTATGTTAGTGCACTCAACAGTGTGTTATGTTAGTGCACTCAACAGTGTGTGTTATGTTAGTGCACTCAACAGTGTGTGTTATGTTAGTGCACTCAACAGTGTGTTATGTTAGTGCACTCAACAGTGTGTTATGTTAGTGCACTCAACAGTGTGTGTTATGTTAGTGCACTCAACAGTGTGTTATGTTAGTGCACTCAACAGTGTGTGTTATGTTAGTGCACTCAACAGTGTGTGTTATGTTAGTGCACTCAACAGTGTGTTATGTTAGTGCACTCAACAGTGTGTGTTATGTTAGTGCACTCAACAAGTGTGTGTTATGTTAGTGCACTCAACAGTGTGTGTTATGTTAGTGCACTCAACAGTGTGTTGATGTTAGTGCACTCAACAGTGTGTTATGTTAGTGCACTCAACAGTGTGTTATGTTAGTGCACTCAACAGTGTGTGTTATGTTAGTGCACTCAACAGTGTGTGTTATGTTAGTGCACTCAACAGTGTGTGTTATGTTAGTGCACTCAACAGTGTGTTGATGTTAGTGCACTCAACAGTGTGTGTTATGTTAGTGCACTCAACAGTGTGTTATGTTAGTGCACTCAACAGTGTGTTGATGTTAGTGCACTCAACAGTGTGTTATGTTAGTGCACTCAACAGTGTGTGTTATGTTAGTGCACTCAACAGTGTGTGTATGTTAGTGCACTCAACAGTGTGTTATGTTAGTGCACTCAACAGTGTGTTATGTTAGTGCACTCAACAGTGTGTTATGTTAGTGCACTCAACAGTGTGTGTTATGTTAGTGCACTCAACAGTGTGTTGATGTTAGTGCACTCAACAGTGTGTTATGTTAGTGCACTCAACAGTGTGTGTTATGTTAGTGCACTCAACAGTGTGTTATGTTAGTGCACTCAACAGTGTGTGTTATGTTAGTGCACTCAACAGTGTGTGTTATGTTAGTGCACTCAACAGTGTGTGTTATGTTAGTGCACTCAACAGTGTGTGTTATGTTAGTGCACTCAACAGTGTGTTATGTTAGTGCACTCAACAGTGTGTTATGTTAGTGCACTCAACAGTGTGTGTATGTTAGTGCACTCAACAGTGTGTTATGTTAGTGCACTCAACAGTGTGTTATGTTAGTGCACTCAACAGTGTGTTATGTTAGTGCACTCAACAGTGTGTTGATGTTAGTGCACTCAACAGTGTGTTATGTTAGTGCACTCAACAGTGTGTGTTATGTTAGTGCACTCAACAGTGTGTTGATGTTAGTGCACTCAACAGTGTGTTATGTTAGTGCACTCAACAGTGTGTTATGTTAGTGCACTCAACAGTGTGTTATGTTAGTGCACTCAACAGTGTGTTATGTTAGTGCACTCAACAGTGTGTTATGTTAGTGCACTCAACAGTGTGTTATGTTAGTGCACTCAACAGTGTGTTGATGTTAGTGCACTCAACAGTGTGTTATGTTAGTGCACTCAACAGTGTGTTATGTTAGTGCACTCAACAGTGTGTTATGTTAGTGCACTCAACAGTGTGTGTTATGTTAGTGCACTCAACAGTGTGTTATGTTAGTGCACTCAACAGTGTGTTGATGTTAGTGCACTCAACAGTGTGTGTTATGTTAGTGCACTCAACAGTGTGTGTTATGTTAGTGCACTCAACAGTGTGTTGATGTTAGTGCACTCAACAGTGTGTGTTATGTTAGTGCACTCAACAGTGTGTGTTATGTTAGTGCACTCAACAGTGTGTTATGTTAGTGCACTCAACAGTGTGTTATGTTAGTGCACTCAACAGTGTGTGTTATGTTAGTGCACTCAACAGTGTGTGTTATGTTAGTGCACTCAACAGTGTGTGTTATGTTAGTGCACTCAACAGTGTGTTGATGTTAGTGCACTCAACAGTGTGTGTTATGTTAGTGCACTCAACAGTGTGTTATGTTAGTGCACTCAACAGTGTGTGTTATGTTAGTGCACTCAACAGTGTGTTATGTTAGTGCACTCAACAGTGTGTGTTATGTTAGTGCACTCAACAGTGTGTGTTGATGTTAGTGCACTCAACAGTGTGTGTTATGTTAGTGCACTCAACAGTGTGTGTTATGTTAGTGCACTCAACAGTGTGTGTTATGTTAGTGCACTCAACAGTGTGTTATGTTAGTGCACTCAACAGTGTGTTATGTTAGTGCACTCAACAGTGTGTTGATGTTAGTGCACTCAACAGTGTGTGTTATGTTAGTGCACTCAACAGTGTGTTGATGTTAGTGCACTCAACAGTGTGTGTTATGTTAGTGCACTCAACAGTGTGTGTTATGTTAGTGCACTCAACAGTGTGTTGATGTTAGTGCACTCAACAGTGTGTGTTATGTTAGTGCACTCAACAGTGTGTGTTATGTTAGTGCACTCAACAGTGTGTGTTATGTTAGTGCACTCAACAGTGTGTTATGTTAGTGCACTCAACAGTGTGTTATGTTAGTGCACTCAACAGTGTGTGTTATGTTAGTGCACTCAACAGTGTGTGTTATGTTAGTGCACTCAACAGTGTGTGTTATGTTAGTGCACTCAACAGTGTGTTATGTTAGTGCACTCAACAGTGTGTGTTATGTTAGTGCACTCAACAGTGTGTTATGTTAGTGCACTCAACAGTGTGTGTTATGTTAGTGCACTCAACAGTGTGTGTTATGTTAGTGCACTCAACAGTGTGTTGATGTTAGTGCACTCAACAGTGTGTTATGTTAGTGCACTCAACAGTGTGTGTTATGTTAGTGCACTCAACAGTGTGTTGATGTTAGTGCACTCAACAGTGTGTGTTATGTTAGTGCACTCAACAGTGTGTGTTATGTTAGTGCACTCAACAGTGTGTGTTATGTTAGTGCACTCAACAGTGTGTTATGTTAGTGCACTCAACAGTGTGTTATGTTAGTGCACTCAACAGTGTGTGTTATGTTAGTGCACTCAACAGTGTGTGTTATGTTAGTGCACTCAACAGTGTGTGTTATGTTAGTGCACTCAACAGTGTGTTGATGTTAGTGCACTCAACAGTGTGTGTTATGTTAGTGCACTCAACAGTGTGTTATGTTAGTGCACTCAACAGTGTGTGTTATGTTAGTGCACTCAACAGTGTGTTATGTTAGTGCACTCAACAGTGTGTGTTGATGTTAGTGCACTCAACAGTGTGTGTTGATGTTAGTGCACTCAACAGTGTGTGTTATGTTAGTGCACTCAACAGTGTGTTATGTTAGTGCACTCAACAGTGTGTGTTATGTTAGTGCACTCAACAGTGTGTTATGTTAGTGCACTCAACAGTGTGTGTTATGTTAGTGCACTCAACAGTGTGTGTTATGTTAGTGCACTCAACAGTGTGTGTTATGTTAGTGCACTCAACAGTGTGTTATGTTAGTGCACTCAACAGTGTGTTATGTTAGTGCACTCAACAGTGTGTGTTATGTTAGTGCACTCAACAGTGTGTGTTATGTTAGTGCACTCAACAGTGTGTGTTATGTTAGTGCACTCAACAGTGTGTGTTATGTTAGTGCACTCAACAGTGTGTGTTATGTTAGTGCACTCAACAGTGTGTTATGTTAGTGCACTCAACAGTGTGTTATGTTAGTGCACTCAACAGTGTGTGTTATGTTAGTGCACTCAACAGTGTGTTATGTTAGTGCACTCAACAGTGTGTGTTATGTTAGTGCACTCAACAGTGTGTGTTATGTTAGTGCACTCAACAGTGTGTTATGTTAGTGCACTCAACAGTGTGTGTTATGTTAGTGCACTCAACAGTGTGTGTTATGTTAGTGCACTCAACAGTGTGTGTTATGTTAGTGCACTCAACAGTGTGTTGATGTTAGTGCACTCAACAGTGTGTTATGTTAGTGCACTCAACAGTGTGTGTTATGTTAGTGCACTCAACAGTGTGTGTTATGTTAGTGCACTCAACAGTGTGTTGATGTTAGTGCACTCAACAGTGTGTGTTATGTTAGTGCACTCAACAGTGTGTTATGTTAGTGCACTCAACAGTGTGTGTTATGTTAGTGCACTCAACAGTGTGTTATGTTAGTGCACTCAACAGTGTGTGTTATGTTAGTGCACTCAACAGTGTGTGTTATGTTAGTGCACTCAACAGTGTGTGTTATGTTAGTGCACTCAACAGTGTGTGTTATGTTAGTGCACTCAACAGTGTGTGTTATGTTAGTGCACTCAACAGTGTGTTATGTTAGTGCACTCAACAGTGTGTTATGTTAGTGCACTCAACAGTGTGTTATGTTAGTGCACTCAACAGTGTGTGTTATGTTAGTGCACTCAACAGTGTGTTGATGTTAGTGCACTCAACAGTGTGTGTTATGTTAGTGCACTCAACAGTGTGTGTTATGTTAGTGCACTCAACAGTGTGTTGATGTTAGTGCACTCAACAGTGTGTGTTATGTTAGTGCACTCAACAGTGTGTGTTATGTTAGTGCACTCAACAGTGTGTGTTATGTTAGTGCACTCAACAGTGTGTTATGTTAGTGCACTCAACAGTGTGTTATGTTAGTGCACTCAACAGTGTGTGTTATGTTAGTGCACTCAACAGTGTGTGTTATGTTAGTGCACTCAACAGTGTGTGTTATGTTAGTGCACTCAACAGTGTGTTATGTTAGTGCACTCAACAGTGTGTGTTATGTTAGTGCACTCAACAGTGTGTTATGTTAGTGCACTCAACAGTGTGTGTTATGTTAGTGCACTCAACAGTGTGTGTTATGTTAGTGCACTCAACAGTGTGTTGATGTTAGTGCACTCAACAGTGTGTTATGTTAGTGCACTCAACAGTGTGTGTTATGTTAGTGCACTCAACAGTGTGTTGATGTTAGTGCACTCAACAGTGTGTGTTATGTTAGTGCACTCAACAGTGTGTGTATGTTAGTGCACTCAACAGTGTGTGTTATGTTAGTGCACTCAACAGTGTGTTATGTTAGTGCACTCAACAGTGTGTTATGTTAGTGCACTCAACAGTGTGTGTTATGTTAGTGCACTCAACAGTGTGTGTTATGTTAGTGCACTCAACAGTGTGTGTTATGTTAGTGCACTCAACAGTGTGTTGATGTTAGTGCACTCAACAGTGTGTGTTATGTTAGTGCACTCAACAGTGTGTTATGTTAGTGCACTCAACAGTGTGTGTTATGTTAGTGCACTCAACAGTGTGTTATGTTAGTGCACTCAACAGTGTGTGTTATGTTAGTGCACTCAACAGTGTGTGTTGATGTTAGTGCACTCAACAGTGTGTGTTGATGTTAGTGCACTCAACAGTGTGTTATGTTAGTGCACTCAACAGTGTGTGTTATGTTAGTGCACTCAACAGTGTGTTATGTTAGTGCACTCAACAGTGTGTGTTATGTTAGTGCACTCAACAGTGTGTGTTATGTTAGTGCACTCAACAATGTGTGTTATGTTAGTGCACTCAACAGTGTGTAATGTTAGTGCACTCAACAGTGTGTTATGTTAGTGCACTCAACAGTGTGTGTTATGTTAGTGCACTCAACAATGTGTTATGTTAGTGCACTCAACAGTGTGTGTTATGTTAGTGCACTCAACAGTGTGTGTTATGTTAGTGCACTCAACAATGTGTGTTATGTTAGTGCACTCAACAGTGTGTAATGTTAGTGCACTCAACAGTGTGTTATGTTAGTGCACTCAACAGTGTGTGTTATGTTAGTGCACTCAACAGTGTGTAATGTTAGTGCACTCAACAGTGTGTGTTATGTTAGTGCACTCACAAGTGTGTGTTATGTTAGTGCACTCAACAGTGTGTAATGTTAGTGCACTCAACAGTGTGTGTTATGTTAGTGCACTCACAAGTGTGTGTTATGTTAGTGCACTCAACAGTGTGTGTTATGTTAGTGCACTCAACAGTGTGTTGATGTTAGTGCACTCAACAGTGTGTTATGTTAGTGCACTCAACAGTGTGTGTTATGTTAGTGCACTCAACAGTGTGTGTTATGTTAGTGCACTCAACAGTGTGTGTTATGTTAGTGCACTCAACAGTGTGTGTTATGTTAGTGCACTCAACAGTGTGTTGATGTTAGTGCACTCAACAGTGTGTGTTATGTTAGTGCACTCAACAGTGTGTTATGTTAGTGCACTCAACAGTGTGTGTTATGTTAGTGCACTCAACAGTGTGTTGATGTTAGTGCACTCAACAGTGTGTTATGTTAGTGCACTCAACAGTGTGTTATGTTAGTGCACTCAACAATGTGTTATGTTAGTGCACTCAACAGTGTGTTATGTTAGTGCACTCAACAGTGTGTTATGTTAGTGCACTCAACAGTGTGTTATGTTAGTGCACTCAACAGTGTGTTGATGTTAGTGCACTCAACAATGTGTTATGTTAGTGCACTCAACAGTGTGTTATGTTAGTGCACTCAACAGTGTGTTATGTTAGTGCACTCAACAGTGTGTGTTGATGTTAGTGCACTCAACAATGTGTTATGTTAGTGCACTCAACAGTGTGTTGATGTTAGTGCACTCAACAGTGTGTGTTATGTTAGTGCACTCAACAGTGTGTGTTATGTTAGTGCACTCAACAGTGTGTTGATGTTAGTGCACTCAACAGTGTGTTATGTTAGTGCACTCAACAGTGTGTTATGTTAGTGCACTCAACAGTGTGTGTTATGTTAGTGCACTCAACAGTGTGTGTTATGTTAGTGCACTCAACAGTGTGTGTTATGTTAGTGCACTCAACAGTGTGTTGATGTTAGTGCACTCAACAGTGTGTGTTATGTTAGTGCACTCAACAGTGTGTTATGTTAGTGCACTCAACAGTGTGTGTTATGTTAGTGCACTCAACAGTGTGTTATGTTAGTGCACTCAACAGTGTGTGTTGATGTTAGTGCACTCAACAGTGTGTGTTGATGTTAGTGCACTCAACAGTGTGTGTTGATGTTAGTGCACTCAACAATGTGTTATGTTAGTGCACTCAACAGTGTGTGTTATGTTAGTGCACTCAACAGTGTGTTATGTTAGTGCACTCAACAGGTGTGTTATGTTAGTGCACTCAACAGTGTGTTGTGTTAGTGCACTCAACAGTGTGTGTTATGTTAGTGCACTCAACAGTGTGTGTTATGTTAGTGCACTCAACAATGTGTGTTATGTTAGTGCACTCAACAGTGTGTTGATGTTAGTGCACTCAACAGTGTGTGTTATGTTAGTGCACTCAACAGTGTGTGTTATGTTAGTGCACTCAACAGTGTGTTGATGTTAGTGCACTCAACAGTGTGTGTTATGTTAGTGCACTCAACAGTGTGTGTTATGTTAGTGCACTCAACAGTGTGTGTTATGTTAGTGCACTCAACAGTGTGTTGTGTTAGTGCACTCAACAGTGTGTGTTATGTTAGTGCACTCAACAGTGTGTTGATGTTAGTGCACTCAACAGTGTGTGTTATGTTAGTGCACTCAACAGTGTGTTATGTTAGTGCACTCAACAGTGTGTGTTATGTTAGTGCACTCAACAGTGTGTTATGTTAGTGCACTCAACAGTGTGTTATGTTAGTGCACTCAACAGTGTGTGTTGATGTTAGTGCACTCAACAGTGTGTGTTGATGTTAGTGCACTCAACAGTGTGTGTTGATGTTAGTGCACTCAACAGTGTGTTATGTTAGTGCACTCAACAGTGTGTGTTATGTTAGTGCACTCAACAGTGTGTGTTATGTTAGTGCACTCAACAGTGTGTTATGTTAGTGCACTCAACAGTGTGTTATGTTAGTGCACTCAACAGTGTGTGTTATGTTAGTGCACTCAACAGTGTGTGTTATGTTAGTGCACTCAACAGTGTGTGTTATGTTAGTGCACTCAACAGTGTGTTGATGTTAGTGCACTCAACAGTGTGTGTTATGTTAGTGCACTCAACAGTGTGTGTTATGTTAGTGCACTCAACAGTGTGTTATGTTAGTGCACTCAACAGTGTGTGTTATGTTAGTGCACTCAACAGTGTGTGTTATGTTAGTGCACTCAACAATGTGTGTTA
Organism: Salmo salar; assembly: GCF_965601325.2. Taxonomy (NCBI): domain Eukaryota; kingdom Metazoa; phylum Chordata; class Actinopteri; order Salmoniformes; family Salmonidae; genus Salmo; species Salmo salar. The sequence continues at coordinate 192,957 of NW_027675604.1, read as the reverse complement.
TGTTAGTGCACTCAACAGTGTGTAATGTTAGTGCACTCAACAGTGTGTTATGTTAGTGCACTCAACAGTGTGTGTTATGTTAGTGCACTCAACAGTGTGTTATGTTAGTGCACTCAACAGTGTGTGTTATGTTAGTGCACTCAACAGTGTGTGTTATGTTAGTGCACTCAACAATGTGTGTTATGTTAGTGCACTCAACAGTGTGTTATGTTAGTGCACTCAACAGTGTGTTATGTTAGTGCACTCAACAGTGTGTGTTATGTTAGTGCACTCAACAGTGTGTTATGTTAGTGCACTCAACAGTGTGTGTTATGTTAGTGCACTCACAAGTGTGTGTTATGTTAGTGCACTCAACAGTGTGTAATGTTAGTGCACTCAACAGTGTGTGTTATGTTAGTGCACTCACAAGTGTGTGTTATGTTAGTGCACTCAACAGTGTGTGTTATGTTAGTGCACTCAACAGTGTGTTGATGTTAGTGCACTCAACAGTGTGTTATGTTAGTGCACTCAACAGTGTGTTATGTTAGTGCACTCAACAGTGTGTGTTATGTTAGTGCACTCAACAGTGTGTGTTATGTTAGTGCACTCAACAGTGTGTGTTATGTTAGTGCACTCAACAGTGTGTGTTATGTTAGTGCACTCAACAGTGTGTTGATGTTAGTGCACTCAACAGTGTGTGTTATGTTAGTGCACTCAACAGTGTGTTATGTTAGTGCACTCAACAGTGTGTGTTATGTTAGTGCACTCAACAGTGTGTTGATGTTAGTGCACTCAACAGTGTGTTATGTTAGTGCACTCAACAGTGTGTTATGTTAGTGCACTCAACAGTGTGTTATGTTAGTGCACTCAACAGTGTGTTATGTTAGTGCACTCAACAGTGTGTTATGTTAGTGCACTCAACAGTGTGTTATGTTAGTGCACTCAACAGTGTGTTGTGTTAGTGCACTCAACAGTGTGTGTTGATGTTAGTGCACTCAACAATGTGTTATGTTAGTGCACTCAACAGTGTGTTGATGTTAGTGCACTCAACAGTGTGTGTTATGTTAGTGCACTCAACAGTGTGTGTTATGTTAGTGCACTCAACAGTGTGTTGATGTTAGTGCACTCAACAGTGTGTGTTATGTTAGTGCACTCAACAGTGTGTGTTATGTTAGTGCACTCAACAGTGTGTGTTATGTTAGTGCACTCAACAGTGTGTTATGTTAGTGCACTCAACAGTGTGTTATGTTAGTGCACTCAACAGTGTGTGTTATGTTAGTGCACTCAACAGTGTGTGTTATGTTAGTGCACTCAACAGTGTGTGTTATGTTAGTGCACTCAACAGTGTGTTGATGTTAGTGCACTCAACAGTGTGTGTTATGTTAGTGCACTCAACAGTGTGTTATGTTAGTGCACTCAACAGTGTGTGTTATGTTAGTGCACTCAACAGTGTGTTATGTTAGTGCACTCAACAGTGTGTGTTATGTTAGTGCACTCAACAATGTGTGTTATGTTAGTGCACTCAACAGTGTGTAATGTTAGTGCACTCAACAGTGTGTTATGTTAGTGCACTCAACAGTGTGTGTTATGTTAGTGCACTCAACAGTGTGTAATGTTAGTGCACTCAACAGTGTGTGTTATGTTAGTGCACTCACAAGTGTGTGTTATGTTAGTGCACTCAACAGTGTGTAATGTTAGTGCACTCAACAGTGTGTGTTATGTTAGTGCACTCACAAGTGTGTGTTATGTTAGTGCACTCAACAGTGTGTGTTATGTTAGTGCACTCAACAGTGTGTTGATGTTAGTGCACTCAACAGTGTGTTATGTTAGTGCACTCAACAGTGTGTTATGTTAGTGCACTCAACAGTGTGTGTTATGTTAGTGCACTCAACAGTGTGTGTTATGTTAGTGCACTCAACAGTGTGTGTTATGTTAGTGCACTCAACAGTGTGTTGATGTTAGTGCACTCAACAGTGTGTGTTATGTTAGTGCACTCAACAGTGTGTTATGTTAGTGCACTCAACAGTGTGTTGATGTTAGTGCACTCAACAGTGTGTTATGTTAGTGCACTCAACAGTGTGTGTTATGTTAGTGCACTCAACAGTGTGTGGATGTTAGTGCACTCAACAGTGTGTTATGTTAGTGCACTCAACAGTGTGTTATGTTAGTGCACTCAACAGTGTGTTATGTTAGTGCACTCAACAGTGTGTGTTATGTTAGTGCACTCAACAGTGTGTTGATGTTAGTGCACTCAACAGTGTGTTATGTTAGTGCACTCAACAGTGTGTGTTATGTTAGTGCACTCAACAGTGTGTTATGTTAGTGCACTCAACAATGTGTGTTATGTTAGTGCACTCAACAGTGTGTAATGTTAGTGCACTCAACAGTGTGTTATGTTAGTGCACTCAACAGTGTGTGTTATGTTAGTGCACTCAACAGTGTGTAATGTTAGTGCACTCAACAGTGTGTGTTATGTTAGTGCACTCACAAGTGTGTGTTATGTTAGTGCACTCAACAGTGTGTAATGTTAGTGCACTCAACAGTGTGTGTTATGTTAGTGCACTCACAAGTGTGTGTTATGTTAGTGCACTCAACAGTGTGTGTTATGTTAGTGCACTCAACAGTGTGTTGATGTTAGTGCACTCAACAGTGTGTTATGTTAGTGCACTCAACAGTGTGTTATGTTAGTGCACTCAACAGTGTGTGTTATGTTAGTGCACTCAACAGTGTGTGTTATGTTAGTGCACTCAACAGTGTGTGTTATGTTAGTGCACTCAACAGTGTGTGTTATGTTAGTGCACTCAACAGTGTGTTGATGTTAGTGCACTCAACAGTGTGTGTTATGTTAGTGCACTCAACAGTGTGTTATGTTAGTGCACTCAACAGTGTGTGTTATGTTAGTGCACTCAACAGTGTGTTGATGTTAGTGCACTCAACAGTGTGTTATGTTAGTGCACTCAACAGTGTGTTATGTTAGTGCACTCAACAGTGTGTTATGTTAGTGCACTCAACAGTGTGTTATGTTAGTGCACTCAACAGTGTGTTATGTTAGTGCACTCAACAGTGTGTTATGTTAGTGCACTCAACAGTGTGTTGTGTTAGTGCACTCAACAGTGTGTGTTGATGTTAGTGCACTCAACAGTGTGTTATGTTAGTGCACTCAACAGTGTGTTGATGTTAGTGCACTCAACAGTGTGTGTTATGTTAGTGCACTCAACAGTGTGTGTTATGTTAGTGCACTCAACAGTGTGTTGATGTTAGTGCACTCAACAGTGTGTGTTATGTTAGTGCACTCAACAGTGTGTGTTATGTTAGTGCACTCAGCAGTGTGTGTTATGTTAGTGCACTCAACAGTGTGTTATGTTAGTGCACTCAACAGTGTGTTATGTTAGTGCACTCAACAGTGTGTGTTATGTTAGTGCACTCAACAGTGTGTGTTATGTTAGTGCACTCAACAGTGTGTGTTATGTTAGTGCACTCAACAGTGTGTTATGTTAGTGCACTCAACAGTGTGTGTTATGTTAGTGCACTCAACAGTGTGTTGATGTTAGTGCACTCAACAGTGTGTTATGTTAGTGCACTCAACAGTGTGTGTTATGTTAGTGCACTCAACAGTGTGTTATGTTAGTGCACTCAACAATGTGTGTTATGTTAGTGCACTCAACAGTGTGTAATGTTAGTGCACTCAACAGTGTGTTATGTTAGTGCACTCAACAGTGTGTGTTATGTTAGTGCACTCAACAGTGTGTAATGTTAGTGCACTCAACAGTGTGTGTTATGTTAGTGCACTCACAAGTGTGTGTTATGTTAGTGCACTCAACAGTGTGTAATGTTAGTGCACTCAACAGTGTGTGTTATGTTAGTGCACTCACAAGTGTGTGTTATGTTAGTGCACTCAACAGTGTGTGTTATGTTAGTGCACTCAACAGTGTGTTGATGTTAGTGCACTCAACAGTGTGTTATGTTAGTGCACTCAACAGTGTGTTATGTTAGTGCACTCAACAGTGTGTGTTATGTTAGTGCACTCAACAGTGTGTGTTATGTTAGTGCACTCAACAGTGTGTGTTATGTTAGTGCACTCAACAGTGTGTGTTATGTTAGTGCACTCAACAGTGTGTTGATGTTAGTGCACTCAACAGTGTGTGTTATGTTAGTGCACTCAACAGTGTGTTATGTTAGTGCACTCAACAGTGTGTGTTATGTTAGTGCACTCAACAGTGTGTTGATGTTAGTGCACTCAACAGTGTGTTATGTTAGTGCACTCAACAGTGTGTTATGTTAGTGCACTCAACAGTGTGTTATGTTAGTGCACTCAACAGTGTGTTATGTTAGTGCACTCAACAGTGTGTTATGTTAGTGCACTCAACAGTGTGTTATGTTAGTGCACTCAACAGTGTGTTGTGTTAGTGCACTCAACAGTGTGTGTTGATGTCAGTGCACTCAACAATGTGTTATGTTAGTGCACTCAACAGTGTGTTGATGTTAGTGCACTCAACAGTGTGTGTTATGTTAGTGCACACAACAGTGTGTGTTATGTTAGTGCACTCAACAGTGTGTTGATGTTAGTGCACTCAACAGTGTGTGTTATGTTAGTGCACTCAACAGTGTGTGTTATGTTAGTGCACTCAACAGTGTGTGTTATGTTAGTGCACTCAACAGTGTGTTATGTTAGTGCACTCAACAGTGTGTTATGTTAGTGCACTCAACAGTGTGTGTTATGTTAGTGCACTCAACAGTGTGTGTTATGTTAGTGCACTCAACAGTGTGTGTTATGTTAGTGCACTCAACAGTGTGTTGATGTTAGTGCACTCAACAGTGTGTGTTATGTTAGTGCACTCAACAGTGTGTTATGTTAGTGCACTCAACAGTGTGTGTTATGTTAGTGCACTCAACAGTGTGTTATGTTAGTGCACTCAACAGTGTGTGTTATGTTAGTGCACTCAACATGTGTGTTATGTTAGTGCACTCAACAGTGTGTAATGTTAGTGCACTCAACAGTGTGTTATGTTAGTGCACTCAACAGTGTGTGTTATGTTAGTGCACTCAACAGTGTGTAATGTTAGTGCACTCAACAGTGTGTGTTATGTTAGTGCACTCACAAGTGTGTGTTATGTTAGTGCACTCAACAGTGTGTAATGTTTGTGCACTCAACAGTGTGTGTTATGTTAGTGCACTCACAAGTGTGTGTTATGTTAGTGCACTCAACAGTGTGTGTTATGTTAGTGCACTCAACAGTGTGTTGATGTTAGTGCACTCAACAGTGTGTTATGTTAGTGCACTCAACAGTGTGTTATGTTAGTGCACTCAACAGTGTGTGTTATGTTAGTGCACTCAACAGTGTGTATTATGTTAGTGCACTCAACAGTGTGTGTTATGTTAGTGCACTCAACAGTGTGTTGATGTTAGTGCACTCAACAGTGTGTGTTATGTTAGTGCACTCAACAGTGTGTTATGTTAGTGCACTCAACAGTGTGTTGATGTTAGTGCACTCAACAGTGTGTTATGTTAGTGCACTCAACAGTGTGTGTTATGTTAGTGCACTCAACAGTGTGTGGATGTTAGTGCACTCAACAGTGTGTTATGTTAGTGCACTCAACAGTGTGTTATGTTAGTGCACTCAACAGTGTGTTATGTTAGTGCACTCAACAGTGTGTGTTATGTTAGTGCACTCAACAGTGTGTTGATGTTAGTGCACTCAACAGTGTGTTATGTTAGTGCACTCAACAGTGTGTGTTATGTTAGTGCACTCAACAGTGTGTTATGTTAGTGCACTCAACAGTGTGTGTTATGTTAGTGCACTCAACAGTGTGTGTTATGTTAGTGCACTCAACAGTGTGTGTTATGTTAGTGCACTCAACAGTGTGTGTTATGTTAGTGCACTCAACAGTGTGTTATGTTAGTGCACTCAACAGTGTGTTATGTTAGTGCACTCAACAGTGTGTGTATGTTAGTGCACTCAACAGTGTGTTATGTTAGTGCACTCAACAGTGTGTTATGTTAGTGCACTCAACAGTGTGTTATGTTAGTGCACTCAACAGTGTGTTGATGTTAGTGCACTCAACAGTGTGTTATGTTAGTGCACTCAACAGTGTGTTATGTTAGTGCACTCAACAGTGTGTTATGTTAGTGCACTCAACAGTGTGTGTTGATGTTAGTGCACTCAACAATGTGTTATGTTAGTGCACTCAACAGTGTGTTGATGTTAGTGCACTCAACAGTGTGTGTTATGTTAGTGCACTCAACAGTGTGTGTTATGTTAGTGCACTCAACAGTGTGTTGATGTTAGTGCACTCAACAGTGTGTGTTATGTTAGTGCACTCAACAGTGTGTTTATGTTAGTGCACTCAGCAGTGTGTGTTATGTTAGTGCACTCAACAGTGTGTTATGTTAGTGCACTCAACAGTGTGTTATGTTAGTGCACTCAACAGTGTGTGTTATGTTAGTGCACTCAACAGTGTGTGTTATGTTAGTGCACTCAACAGTGTGTGTTATGTTAGTGCACTCAACAGTGTGTTGATGTTAGTGCACTCAACAGTGTGTGTTATGTTAGTGCACTCAACAGTGTGTTATGTTAGTGCACTCAACAGTGTGTGTTATGTTAGTGCACTCAACAGTGTGTTATGTTAGTGCACTCAACAGTGTGTGTTATGTTAGTGCACTCAACAATGTGTGTTATGTTAGTGCACTCAACAGTGTGTAATGTTAGTGCACTCAACAGTGTGTTATGTTAGTGCACTCAACAGTGTGTGTTATGTTAGTGCACTCAACAGTGTGTAATGTTAGTGCACTCAACAGTGTGTGTTATGTTAGTGCACTCACAAGTGTGTGTTATGTTAGTGCACTCAACAGTGTGTAATGTTAGTGCACTCAACAGTGTGTGTTATGTTAGTGCACTCACAAGTGTGTGTTATGTTAGTGCACTCAACAGTGTGTGTTATGTTAGTGCACTCAACAGTGTGTTGATGTTAGTGCACTCAACAGTGTGTTATGTTAGTGCACTCAACAGTGTGTGTTATGTTAGTGCACTCAACAGTGTGTGTTATGTTAGTGCACTCAACAGTGTGTGTTATGTTAGTGCACTCAACAGTGTGTTGATGTTAGTGCACTCAACAGTGTGTGTTATGTTAGTGCACTCAACAGTGTGTTATGTTAGTGCACTCAACAGTGTGTTATGTTAGTGCACTCAACAGTGTGTTATGTTAGTGCACTCAACAGTGTGTGTTATGTTAGTGCACTCAACAGTGTGTGGATGTTAGTGCACTCAACAGTGTGTTATGTTAGTGCACTCAACAGTGTGTTATGTTAGTGCACTCAACAGTGTGTTATGTTAGTGCACTCAACAGTGTGTGTTATGTTAGTGCACTCAACAGTGTGTGTTATGTTAGTGCACTCAACAGTGTGTTATGTTAGTGCACTCAACAGTGTGTTGATGTTAGTGCACTCAACAGTGTGTTATGTTAGTGCACTCAACAGTGTGTGTTATGTTAGTGCACTCAACAGTGTGTTATGTTAGTGCACTCAACAGTGTGTGTTATGTTAGTGCACTCAACAGTGTGTGTTATGTTAGTGCACTCAACAGTGTGTGTTATGTTAGTGCACTCAACAGTGTGTGTTATGTTAGTGCACTCAACAGTGTGTTATGTTAGTGCACTCAACAGTGTGTTATGTTAGTGCACTCAACAGTGTGTGGATGTTAGTGCACTCAACAGTGTGTTATGTTAGTGCACTCAACAGTGTGTTATGTTAGTGCACTCAACAGTGTGTTATGTTAGTGCACTCAACAGTGTGTTGATGTTAGTGCACTCAACAGTGTGTTATGTTAGTGCACTCAACAGTGTGTTATGTTAGTGCACTCAACAGTGTGTTATGTTAGTGCACTCAACAGTGTGTGTTGATGTTAGTGCACTCAACAATGTGTTATGTTAGTGCACTCAACAGTGTGTTGATGTTAGTGCACTCAACAGTGTGTGTTATGTTAGTGCACTCAACAGTGTGTGTTATGTTAGTGCACTCAACAGTGTGTTGATGTTAGTGCACTCAACAGTGTGTGTTATGTTAGTGCACTCAACAGTGTGTGTTATGTTAGTGCACTCAACAGTGTGTGTTATGTTAGTGCACTCAACAGTGTGTTATGTTAGTGCACTCAACAGTGTGTTATGTTAGTGCACTCAACAGTGTGTGTTATGTTAGTGCACTCAACAGTGTGTGTTATGTTAGTGCACTCAACAGTGTGTGTTATGTTAGTGCACTCAACAGTGTGTTGATGTTAGTGCACTCAACAGTGTGTGTTATGTTAGTGCACTCAACAGTGTGTTATGTTAGTGCACTCAACAGTGTGTGTTATGTTAGTGCACTCAACAGTGTGTTATGTTAGTGCACTCAACAGTGTGTTTATGTTAGTGCACTCAACAGTGTGTGTTGATGTTAGTGCACTCAACAGTGTGTGTTGATGTTAGTGCACTCAACAATGTGTTATGTTAGTGCACTCAACAGTGGTGTTATGTTAGTGCACTCAACAGTGTGTTATGTTAGTGCACTCAACAGTGTGTTATGTTAGTGCACTCAACAGTGTGTGTTATGTTAGTGCACTCAACAGTGTGTTATGTTAGTGCACTCAACAGTGTGTTATGTTAGTGCACTCAACAGTGTGTTGATGTTAGTGCACTCAACAATGTGTTATGTTAGTGCACTCAACAGTGTGTGTTATGTTAGTGCACTCAACAGTGTGTTATGTTAGTGCACTCAACAGTGTGTGTTATGTTAGTGCACTCAACAGTGTGTTGATGTTAGTGCACTCAACAGTGTGTTATGTTAGTGCACTCAACAGTGTGTTATGTTAGTGCACTCAACAGTGTGTTATGTTAGTGCACTCAACAGTGTGTGTTATGTTAGTGCACTCAACAGTGTGTTATGTTAGTGCACTCAACAGTGTGTGTTATGTTAGTGCACTCAACAGTGTGTTGATGTTAGTGCACTCAACAGTGTGTTATGTTAGTGCACTCAACAGTGTGTTATGTTAGTGCACTCAACAGTGTGTTATGTTAGTGCACTCAACAGTGTGTTATGTTAGTGCACTCAACAGTGTGTTATGTTAGTGCACTCAACAGTGTGTTGTGTTAGTGCACTCAACAGTGTGTGTTGATGTCAGTGCACTCAACAATGTGTTATGTTAGTGCACTCAACAGTGTGTTGATGTTAGTGCACTCAACAGTGTGTGTTATGTTAGTGCACACAACAGTGTGTGTTATGTTAGTGCACTCAACAGTGTGTTGATGTTAGTGCACTCAACAGTGTGTGTTATGTTAGTGCACTCAACAGTGTGTGTTATGTTAGTGCACTCAGCAGTGTGTGTTATGTTAGTGCACTCAACAGTGTGTTATGTTAGTGCACTCAACAGTGTGTTATGTTAGTGCACTCAACAGTGTGTGTTATGTTAGTGCACTCAACAGTGTGTGTTATGTTAGTGCACTCAACAGTGTGTGTTATGTTAGTGCACTCAACAGTGTGTTGATGTTAGTGCACTCAACAGTGTGTGTTATGTTAGTGCACTCAACAGTGTGTTATGTTAGTGCACTCAACAGTGTGTGTTATGTTAGTGCACTCAACAATGTGTTATGTTAGTGCACTCAACAGTGTGTGTTATGTTAGTGCACTCAACAATGTGTGTTATGTTAGTGCACTCAACAGTGTGTAATGTTAGTGCACTCAACAGTGTGTTATGTTAGTGCACTCAACAGTGTGTGTTATGTTAGTGCACTCAACAGTGTGTGTTATGTTAGTGCACTCAACAATGTGTGTTATGTTAGTGCACTCAACAGTGTGTAATGTTAGTGCACTCAACAGTGTGTTATGTTAGTGCACTCAACAGTGTGTGTTATGTTAGTGCACTCAACAGTGTGTAATGTTAGTGCACTCAACAGTGTGTGTTATGTTAGTGCACTCACAAGTGTGTGTTATGTTAGTGCACTCAACAGTGTGTAATGTTTGTGCACTCAACAGTGTGTGTTATGTTAGTGCACTCACAAGTGTGTGTTATGTTAGTGCACTCAACAGTGTGTGTTATGTTAGTGCACTCAACAGTGTGTTGATGTTAGTGCACTCAACAGTGTGTTATGTTAGTGCACTCAACAGTGTGTGTTATGTTAGTGCACTCAACAGTGTGTATTATGTTAGTGCACTCAACAGTGTGTGTTATGTTAGTGCACTCAACAGTGTGTTGATGTTAGTGCACTCAACAGTGTGTGTTATGTTAGTGCACTCAACAATGTGTTATGTTAGTGCACTCAACAGTGTGTTGATGTTAGTGCACTCAACAGTGTGTTATGTTAGTGCACTCAACAGTGTGTGTTATGTTAGTGCACTCAACAGTGTGTGGATGTTAGTGCACTCAACAGTGTGTTATGTTAGTGCACTCAACAGTGTGTTATGTTAGTGCACTCAACAGTGTGTTATGTTAGTGCACTCAACAGTGTGTGTTATGTTAGTGCACTCAACAGTGTGTGTTATGTTAGTGCACTCAACAGTGTGTTATGTTAGTGCACTCAACAGTGTGTTGATGTTAGTGCACTCAACAGTGTGTTATGTTAGTGCACTCAACAGTGTGTGTTATGTTAGTGCACTCAACAATGTGTTATGTTAGTGCACTCAACAGTGTGTGTTATGTTAGTGCACTCAACAGTGTGTGTTATGTTAGTGCACTCAACAGTGTGTGTTATGTTAGTGCACTCAACAGTGTGTGTTATGTTAGTGCACTCAACAGTGTGTTATGTTAGTGCACTCAACAGTGTGTTATGTTAGTGCACTCAACAATGTGTGGATGTTAGTGCACTCAACAGTGTGTTATGTTAGTGCACTCAACAGTGTGTTATGTTAGTGCACTCAACAGTGTGTTATGTTAGTGCACTCAACAGTGTGTTGATGTTAGTGCACTCAACAATGTGTTATGTTAGTGCACTCAACAGTGTGTTATGTTAGTGCACTCAACAGTGTGTTATGTTAGTGCACTCAACAGTGTGTGTTGATGTTAGTGCACTCAACAATGTGTTATGTTAGTGCACTCAACAGTGTGTTGATGTTAGTGCACTCAACAGTGTGTGTTATGTTAGTGCACACAACAGTGTGTGTTATGTTAGTGCACTCAACAGTGTGTTGATGTTAGTGCACTCAACAGTGTGTGTTATGTTAGTGCACTCAACAGTGTGTTTTATGTTAGTGCACTCAGCAGTGTGTGTTATGTTAGTGCACTCAACAGTGTGTTATGTTAGTGCACTCAACAGTGTGTTATGTTAGTGCACTCAACAGTGTGTGTTATGTTAGTGCACTCAACAGTGTGTGTTATGTTAGTGCACTCAACAGTGTGTGTTATGTTAGTGCACTCAACAGTGTGTTGATGTTAGTGCACTCAACAGTGTGTGTTATGTTAGTGCACTCAACAGTGTGTTATGTTAGTGCACTCAACAGTGTGTGTTATGTTAGTGCACTCAACAGTGTGTTATGTTAGTGCACTCAACAGTGTGTGTTATGTTAGTGCACTCAACAGTGTGTGTTGATGTTAGTGCACTCAACAGTGTGTGTTGATGTTAGTGCACTCAACAGTGTGTTATGTTAGTGCACTCAACAGTGAGTGTTATGTTAGTGCACTCAACAGTGTGTTATGTTAGTGCACTCAACAGTGTGTTATGTTAGTGCACTCAACAGTGTGTGTTATGTTAGTGCACTCAACAGTGTGTTATGTTAGTGCACTCAACAGTGTGTTATGTTAGTGCACTCAACAGTGTGTTGATGTTAGTGCACTCAACAATGTGTTATGTTAGTGCACTCAACAGTGTGTGTTATGTTAGTGCACTCAACAGTGTGTTATGTTAGTGCACTCAACAGTGTGTGTTATGTTAGTGCACTCAACAGTGTGTTGATGTTAGTGCACTCAACAATGTGTTATGTTAGTGCACTCAACAGTGTGTTATGTTAGTGCACTCAACAGTGTGTTATGTTAGTGCACTCAACAGTGTGTGTTATGTTAGTGCACTCAACAGTGTGTTATGTTAGTGCACTCAACAGTGTGTGTTATGTTAGTGCACTCAACAGTGTGTTGATGTTAGTGCACTCAACAGTGTGTTATGTTAGTGCACTCAACAGTGTGTTATGTTAGTGCACTCAACAGTGTGTTATGTTAGTGCACTCAACAGTGTGTTATGTTAGTGCACTCAACAGTGTGTTATGTTAGTGCACTCAACAGTGTGTTGTGTTAGTGCACTCAACAGTGTGTGTTGATGTCAGTGCACTCAACAATGTGTTATGTTAGTGCACTCAACAGTGTGTTGATGTTAGTGCACTCAACAGTGTGTGTTATGTTAGTGCACTCAACATGTGTGTTATGTTAGTGCACTCAACAGTGTGTTGATGTTAGTGCACTCAACAGTGTGTGTTATGTTAGTGCACTCAACAGTGTGTGTTATGTTAGTGCACTCAGCAGTGTGTGTTATGTTAGTGCACTCAACAGTGTGTTATGTTAGTGCACTCAACAGTGTGTTATGTTAGTGCACTCAACAGTGTGTGTTATGTTAGTGCACTCAACAGTGTGTGTTATGTTAGTGCACTCAACAGTGTGTGTTATGTTAGTGCACTCAACAGTGTGTTGATGTTAGTGCACTCAACAGTGTGTGTTATGTTAGTGCACTCAACAGTGTGTTATGTTAGTGCACTCAACAGTGTGTGTTATGTTAGTGCACTCAACAGTGTGTTATGTTAGTGCACTCAACAGTGTGTGTTATGTTAGTGCACTCAACAATGTGTGTTATGTTAGTGCACTCAACAGTGTGTTATGTTAGTGCACTCAACAGTGTGTTATGTTAGTGCACTCAACAGTGTGTGTTATGTTAGTGCACTCAACAGTGTGTTATGTTAGTGCACTCAACAGTGTGTGTTATGTTAGTGCACTCAACAAGTGTGTGTTATGTTAGTGCACTCAACAGTGTGTAATGTTAGTGCACTCAACAGTGTGTGTTATGTTAGTGCACTCAACAGTGTGTGTTATGTTAGTGCACTCAACAGTGTGTGTTATGTTAGTGCACTCAACAGTGTGTTGATGTTAGTGCACTCAACAGTGTGTAATGTTTGTGCACTCAACAGTGTGTGTTATGTTAGTGCACTCACAAGTGTGTGTTATGTTAGTGCACTCAACAGTGTGTGTTATGTTAGTGCACTCAACAGTGTGTTGATGTTAGTGCACTCAACAGTGTGTTATGTTAGTGCACTCAACAGTGTGTTATGTTAGTGCACTCAACAGTGTGTGTTATGTTAGTGCACTCAACAGTGTGTATTATGTTAGTGCACTCAACAGTGTGTGTTATGTTAGTGCACTCAACAGTGTGTTGATGTTAGTGCACTCAACAGTGTGTGTTATGTTAGTGCACTCAACAATGTGTTATGTTAGTGCACTCAACAGTGTGTTGATGTTAGTGCACTCAACAGTGTGTTATGTTAGTGCACTCAACAGTGTGTGTTATGTTAGTGCACTCAACAGTGTGTGGATGTTAGTGCACTCAACAGTGTGTTATGTTAGTGCACTCAACAGTGTGTTATGTTAGTGCACTCAACAGTGTGTTATGTTAGTGCACTCAACAGTGTGTGTTATGTTAGTGCACTCAACAGTGTGTTGATGTTAGTGCACTCAACAGTGTGTTATGTTAGTGCACTCAACAGTGTGTGTTATGTTAGTGCACTCAACAATGTGTTATGTTAGTGCACTCAACAGTGTGTGTTATGTTAGTGCACTCAACAGTGTGTGTTATGTTAGTGCACTCAACAGTGTGTGTTATGTTAGTGCACTCAACAGTGTGTGTTATGTTAGTGCACTCAACAGTGTGTTATGTTAGTGCACTCAACAGTGTGTTATGTTAGTGCACTCAACAATGTGTGGATGTTAGTGCACTCAACAGTGTGTTATGTTAGTGCACTCAACAGTGTGTTATGTTAGTGCACTCAACAGTGTGTTATGTTAGTGCACTCAACAGTGTGTTGATGTTAGTGCACTCAACAATGTGTTATGTTAGTGCACTCAACAGTGTGTTATGTTAGTGCACTCAACAGTGTGTTATGTTAGTGCACTCAACAGTGTGTGTTGATGTTAGTGCACTCAACAATGTGTTATGTTAGTGCACTCAACAGTGTGTTGATGTTAGTGCACTCAACAGTGTGTGTTATGTTAGTGCACACAACAGTGTGTGTTATGTTAGTGCACTCAACAGTGTGTTGATGTTAGTGCACTCAACAGTGTGTGTTATGTTAGTGCACTCAACAGTGTGTTTATGTTAGTGCACTCAGCAGTGTGTGTTATGTTAGTGCACTCAACAGTGTGTTATGTTAGTGCACTCAACAGTGTGTTATGTTAGTGCACTCAACAGTGTGTGTTATGTTAGTGCACTCAACAGTGTGTGTTATGTTAGTGCACTCAACAGTGTGTGTTATGTTAGTGCACTCAACAGTGTGTTGATGTTAGTGCACTCAACAGTGTGTGTTATGTTAGTGCACTCAACAGTGTGTTATGTTAGTGCACTCAACAGTGTGTGTTATGTTAGTGCACTCAACAGTGTGTTATGTTAGTGCACTCAACAGTGTGTGTTATGTTAGTGCACTCAACAATGTGTGTTATGTTAGTGCACTCAACAGTGTGTAATGTTAGTGCACTCAACAGTGTGTTATGTTAGTGCACTCAACAGTGTGTGTTATGTTAGTGCACTCAACAGTGTGTGTTATGTTAGTGCACTCAACAGTGTGTTGATGTTAGTGCACTCAACAGTGTGTAATGTTAGTGCACTCAACAGTGTGTGTTATGTTAGTGCACTCAACAGTGTGTGTTATGTTAGTGCACTCAACAGTGTGTGTTATGTTAGTGCACTCAACAGTGTGTTGATGTTAGTGCACTCAACAGTGTGTTATGTTAGTGCACTCAACAGTGTGTTATGTTAGTGCACTCAACAGTGTGTGTTATGTTAGTGCACTCAACAGTGTGTATTATGTTAGTGCACTCAACAGTGTGTGTTATGTTAGTGCACTCAACAGTGTGTTGATGTTAGTGCACTCAACAGTGTGTGTTATGTTAGTGCACTCAACAATGTGTTATGTTAGTGCACTCAACAGTGTGTTGATGTTAGTGCACTCAACAGTGTGTTATGTTAGTGCACTCAACAGTGTGTGTTATGTTAGTGCACTCAACAGTGTGTGGATGTTAGTGCACTCAACAGTGTGTTATGTTAGTGCACTCAACAGTGTGTTATGTTAGTGCACTCAACAGTGTGTTATGTTAGTGCACTCAACAGTGTGTGTTATGTTAGTGCACTCAACAGTGTGTTGATGTTAGTGCACTCAACAGTGTGTTATGTTAGTGCACTCAACAGTGTGTGTTATGTTAGTGCACTCAACAATGTGTTATGTTAGTGCACTCAACAGTGTGTGTTATGTTAGTGCACTCAACAGTGTGTGTTATGTTAGTGCACTCAACAGTGTGTGTTATGTTAGTGCACTCAACAGTGTGTGTTATGTTAGTGCACTCAACAGTGTGTTATGTTAGTGCACTCAACAGTGTGTTATGTTAGTGCACTCAACAGTGTGTGGATGTTAGTGCACTCAACAGTGTGTTATGTTAGTGCACTCAACAGTGTGTTATGTTAGTGCACTCAACAGTGTGTTATGTTAGTGCACTCAACAGTGTGTTGATGTTAGTGCACTCAACAATGTGTTATGTTAGTGCACTCAACAGTGTGTTATGTTAGTGCACTCAACAGTGTGTTATGTTAGTGCACTCAACAGTGTGTGTTGATGTTAGTGCACTCAACAATGTGTTATGTTAGTGCACTCAACAGTGTGTTGATGTTAGTGCACTCAACAGTGTGTGTTATGTTAGTGCACACAACAGTGTGTGTTATGTTAGTGCACTCAACAGTGTGTTGATGTTAGTGCACTCAACAGTGTGTGTTATGTTAGTGCACTCAACAGTGTGTGTTATGTTAGTGCACTCAACAGTGTGTGTTATGTTAGTGCACTCAACAGTGTGTTATGTTAGTGCACTCAACAGTGTGTTATGTTAGTGCACTCAACAGTGTGTGTTATGTTAGTGCACTCAACAGTGTGTGTTATGTTAGTGCACTCAACAGTGTGTGTTATGTTAGTGCACTCAACAGTGTGTTGATGTTAGTGCACTCAACAGTGTGTGTTATGTTAGTGCACTCAACAGTGTGTTATGTTAGTGCACTCAACAGTGTGTGTTATGTTAGTGCACTCAACAATGTGTTATGTTAGTGCACTCAACAGTGTGTGTTATGTTAGTGCACTCAACAATGTGTGTTATGTTAGTGCACTCAACAGTGTGTAATGTTAGTGCACTCAACAGTGTGTTATGTTAGTGCACTCAACAGTGTGTGTTATGTTAGTGCACTCAACAGTGTGTAATGTTAGTGCACTCAACAGTGTGTGTTATGTTAGTGCACTCACAAGTGTGTGTTATGTTAGTGCACTCAACAGTGTGTAATGTTTGTGCACTCAACAGTGTGTGTTATGTTAGTGCACTCACAAGTGTGTGTTATGTTAGTGCACTCAACAGTGTGTGTTATGTTAGTGCACTCAACAGTGTGTTGATGTTAGTGCACTCAACAGTGTGTTATGTTAGTGCACTCAACAGTGTGTGTTATGTTAGTGCACTCAACAGTGTGTATTATGTTAGTGCACTCAACAGTGTGTGTTATGTTAGTGCACTCAACAGTGTGTTGATGTTAGTGCACTCAACAGTGTGTGTTATGTTAGTGCACTCAACAGTGTGTTATGTTAGTGCACTCAACAGTGTGTTGATGTTAGTGCACTCAACAGTGTGTTATGTTAGTGCACTCAACAGTGTGTGTTATGTTAGTGCACTCAACAGTGTGTGGATGTTAGTGCACTCAACAGTGTGTTATGTTAGTGCACTCAACAGTGTGTTATGTTAGTGCACTCAACAGTGTGTTATGTTAGTGCACTCAACAGTGTGTGTTATGTTAGTGCACTCAACAGTGTGTGTTATGTTAGTGCACTCAACAGTGTGTTATGTTAGTGCACTCAACAGTGTGTTGATGTTAGTGCACTCAACAGTGTGTTATGTTAGTGCACTCAACAGTGTGTGTTATGTTAGTGCACTCAACAATGTGTTATGTTAGTGCACTCAACAGTGTGTGTTATGTTAGTGCACTCAACAGTGTGTGTTATGTTAGTGCACTCAACAGTGTGTGTTATGTTAGTGCACTCAACAGTGTGTGTTATGTTAGTGCACTCAACAGTGTGTTATGTTAGTGCACTCAACAGTGTGTTATGTTAGTGCACTCAACAGTGTGTGTATGTTAGTGCACTCAACAGTGTGTTATGTTAGTGCACTCAACAGTGTGTTATGTTAGTGCACTCAACAGTGTGTTATGTTAGTGCACTCAACAGTGTGTTGATGTTAGTGCACTCAACAGTGTGTTATGTTAGTGCACTCAACAGTGTGTTATGTTAGTGCACTCAACAGTGTGTTATGTTAGTGCACTCAACAGTGTGTGTTATGTTAGTGCACTCAACAGTGTGTTATGTTAGTGCACTCAACAGTGTGTTGATGTTAGTGCACTCAACAGTGTGTGTTATGTTAGTGCACTCAACAGTGTGTGTTATGTTAGTGCACTCAACAGTGTGTGTTATGTTAGTGCACTCAACAGTGTGTGTTATGTTAGTGCACTCAACAGTGTGTGTTATGTTAGTGCACTCAACAGTGTGTGTTATGTTAGTGCACTCAACAGTGTGTGTTATGTTAGTGCACTCAACAGTGTGTTATGTTAGTGCACTCAACAGTGTGTGTTATGTTAGTGCACTCAACAGTGTGTTATGTTAGTGCACTCAACAGTGTGTGTTGATGTTAGTGCACTCAACAGTGTGTGTTATGTTAGTGCACTCAACAGTGTGTGTTGATGTTAGTGCACTCAACAGTGTGTTATGTTAGTGCACTCAACAGTGTGTGTTATGTTAGTGCACTCAACAGTGTGTTATGTTAGTGCACTCAACAGTGTGTTATGTTAGTGCACTCAACAGTGTGTGTTATGTTAGTGCACTCAACAGTGTGTTATGTTAGTGCACTCAACAGTGTGTGTTATGTTAGTGCACTCAACAGTGTGTGATGTTAGTGCACTCAACAGTGTGTTATGTTAGTGCACTCAACAGTGTGTTATGTTAGTGCACTCAACAGTGTGTTATGTTAGTGCACTCAACAGTGTGTGTTATGTTAGTGCACTCAACAGTGTGTGTTATGTTAGTGCACTCAACAGTGTGTTATGTTAGTGCACTCAACAGTGTGTTATGTTAGTGCACTCAACAGTGTGTTATGTTAGTGCACTCAACAGTGTGTGTTATGTTAGTGCACTCAACAGTGTGTTATGTTAGTGCACTCAACAGTGTGTGTTATGTTAGTGCACTCAACAGTGTGTGTTATGTTAGTGCACTCAACAGTGTGTGTTATGTTAGTGCACTCAACAGTGTGTGTTATGTTAGTGCACTCAACAGTGTGTTATGTTAGTGCACTCAACAGTGTGTTATGTTAGTGCACTCAACAGTGTGTGTATGTTAGTGCACTCAACAGTGTGTTATGTTAGTGCACTCAACAGTGTGTTATGTTAGTGCACTCAACAGTGTGTTATGTTAGTGCACTCAACAGTGTGTTGATGTTAGTGCACTCAACAGTGTGTTATGTTAGTGCACTCAACAGTGTGTTATGTTAGTGCACTCAACAGTGTGTTATGTTAGTGCACTCAACAGTGTGTGTTGATGTTAGTGCACTCAACAGTGTGTTATGTTAGTGCACTCAACAGTGTGTTGATGTTAGTGCACTCAACAGTGTGTGTTATGTTAGTGCACTCAACAGTGTGTGTTATGTTAGTGCACTCAACAGTGTGTGTTATGTTAGTGCACTCAACAGTGTGTGTTATGTTAGTGCACTCAACAGTGTGTGTTATGTTAGTGCACTCAACAGTGTGTGTTATGTTAGTGCACTCAACAGTGTGTGTTATGTTAGTGCACTCAACAGTGTGTTATGTTAGTGCACTCAACAGTGTGTGTTATGTTAGTGCACTCAACAGTGTGTTATGTTAGTGCACTCAACAGTGTGTGTTATGTTAGTGCACTCAACAGTGTGTGTTGATGTTAGTGCACTCAACAGTGTGTGTTATGTTAGTGCACTCAACAGTGTGTTATGTTAGTGCACTCAACAGTGTGTGTTATGTTAGTGCACTCAACAGTGTGTTATGTTAGTGCACTCAACAGTGTGTTATGTTAGTGCACTCAACAGTGTGTGTTATGTTAGTGCACTCAACAGTGTGTTATGTTAGTGCACTCAACAGTGTGTTATGTTAGTGCACTCAACAGTGTGTTGATGTTAGTGCACTCAACAGTGTGTTATGTTAGTGCACTCAACAGTGTGTGTTATGTTAGTGCACTCAACAGTGTGTTATGTTAGTGCACTCAACAGTGTGTGTTATGTTAGTGCACTCAACAGTGTGTTGATGTTAGTGCACTCAACAGTGTGTTATGTTAGTGCACTCAACAGTGTGTTATGTTAGTGCACTCAACAGTGTGTTATGTTAGTGCACTCAACAGTGTGTGTTATGTTAGTGCACTCAACAGTGTGTTATGTTAGTGCACTCAACAGTGTGTGTTATGTTAGTGCACTCAACAGTGTGGTGATGTTAGTGCACTCAACAGTGTGTTATGTTAGTGCACTCAACAGTGTGTTATGTTAGTGCACTCAACAGTGTGTTATGTTAGTGCACTCAACAGTGTGTTATGTTAGTGCACTCAACAGTGTGTTATGTTAGTGCACTCAACAGTGTGTTGTGTTAGTGCACTCAACAGTGTGTGTTGATGTTAGTGCACTCAACAATGTGTTATGTTAGTGCACTCAACAGTGTGTTGATGTTAGTGCACTCAACAGTGTGTGTTATGTTAGTGCACACAACAGTGTGTGTTATGTTAGTGCACTCAACAGTGTGTTGATGTTAGTGCACTCAACAGTGTGTGTTATGTTAGTGCACTCAACAGTGTGTGTTATGTTAGTGCACTCAGCAGTGTGTGTTATGTTAGTGCACTCAACAGTGTGTTATGTTAGTGCACTCAACAGTGTGTTATGTTAGTGCACTCAACAGTGTGTGTTATGTTAGTGCACTCAACAGTGTGTGTTATGTTAGTGCACTCAACAGTGTGTGTTATGTTAGTGCACTCAACAGTGTGTTGATGTTAGTGCACTCAACAGTGTGTGTTATGTTAGTGCACTCAACAGTGTGTTATGTTAGTGCACTCAACAGTGTGTGTTATGTTAGTGCACTCAACAGTGTGTTATGTTAGTGCACTCAACAGTGTGTGTTATGTTAGTGCACTCAACAATGTGTGTTATGTTAGTGCACTCAACAGTGTGTAATGTTAGTGCACTCAACAGTGTGTTATGTTAGTGCACTCAACAGTGTGTGTTATGTTAGTGCACTCAACAGTGTGTAATGTTAGTGCACTCAACAGTGTGTGTTATGTTAGTGCACTCACAAGTGTGTGTTATGTTAGTGCACTCAACAGTGTGTAATGTTAGTGCACTCAACAGTGTGTGTTATGTTAGTGCACTCACAAGTGTGTGTTATGTTAGTGCACTCAACAGTGTGTGTTATGTTAGTGCACTCAACAGTGTGTTGATGTTAGTGCACTCAACAGTGTGTTATGTTAGTGCACTCAACAGTGTGTTATGTTAGTGCACTCAACAGTGTGTGTTATGTTAGTGCACTCAACAGTGTGTGTTATGTTAGTGCACTCAACAGTGTGTGTTATGTTAGTGCACTCAACAGTGTGTTGATGTTAGTGCACTCAACAGTGTGTGTTATGTTAGTGCACTCAACAATGTGTTATGTTAGTGCACTCAACAGTGTGTTGATGTTAGTGCACTCAACAGTGTGTTATGTTAGTGCACTCAACAGTGTGTGTTATGTTAGTGCACTCAACAGTGTGTGGATGTTAGTGCACTCAACAGTGTGTTATGTTAGTGCACTCAACAGTGTGTTATGTTAGTGCACTCAACAGTGTGTTATGTTAGTGCACTCAACAGTGTGTGTTATGTTAGTGCACTCAACAGTGTGTTGATGTTAGTGCACTCAACAGTGTGTTATGTTAGTGCACTCAACAGTGTGTGTTATGTTAGTGCACTCAACAGTGTGTTATGTTAGTGCACTCAACAGTGTGTGTTATGTTAGTGCACTCAACAGTGTGTGTTATGTTAGTGCACTCAACAGTGTGTGTTATGTTAGTGCACTCAACAGTGTGTGTTATGTTAGTGCACTCAACAGTGTGTTGATGTTAGTGCACTCAACAGTGTGTTATGTTAGTGCACTCAACAGTGTGTGTTATGTTAGTGCACTCAACAGTGTGTTTATGTTAGTGCACTCAACAGTGTGTGTTATGTTAGTGCACTCAACAGTGTGTTGATGTTAGTGCACTCAACAGTGTGTGTTATGTTAGTGCACTCAACAGTGTGTTATGTTAGTGCACTCAACAGTGTGTTGATGTTAGTGCACTCAACAGTGTGTTATGTTAGTGCACTCAACAGTGTGTGTTATGTTAGTGCACTCAACAGTGTGTGGATGTTAGTGCACTCAACAGTGTGTTATGTTAGTGCACTCAACAGTGTGTTATGTTAGTGCACTCAACAGTGTGTTATGTTAGTGCACTCAACAGTGTGTGTTATGTTAGTGCACTCAACAGTGTGTGTTATGTTAGTGCACTCAACAGTGTGTTATGTTAGTGCACTCAACAGTGTGTTGATGTTAGTGCACTCAACAGTGTGTTATGTTAGTGCACTCAACAGTGTGTGTTATGTTAGTGCACTCAACAATGTGTTATGTTAGTGCACTCAACAGTGTGTGTTATGTTAGTGCACTCAACAGTGTGTGTTATGTTAGTGCACTCAACAGTGTGTGTTATGTTAGTGCACTCAACAGTGTGTGTTATGTTAGTGCACTCAACAGTGTGTTATGTTAGTGCACTCAACAGTGTGTTATGTTAGTGCACTCAACAGTGTGTTGATGTTAGTGCACTCAACAGTGTGTTATGTTAGTGCACTCAACAGTGTGTTATGTTAGTGCACTCAACAGTGTGTTATGTTAGTGCACTCAACAGTGTGTTGATGTTAGTGCACTCAACAGTGTGTTATGTTAGTGCACTCAACAGTGTGTTATGTTAGTGCACTCAACAGTGTGTTATGTTAGTGCACTCAACAGTGTGTGTTGATGTTAGTGCACTCAACAATGTGTTATGTTAGTGCACTCAACAGTGTGTTGATGTTAGTGCACTCAACAGTGTGTGTTATGTTAGTGCACTCAACAGTGTGTGTTATGTTAGTGCACTCAACAGTGTGTTGATGTTAGTGCACTCAACAGTGTGTGTTATGTTAGTGCACTCAACAGTGTGTGTTATGTTAGTGCACTCAACAGTGTGTGTTATGTTAGTGCACTCAACAGTGTGTTATGTTAGTGCACTCAACAGTGTGTTATGTTAGTGCACTCAACAGTGTGTGTTATGTTAGTGCACTCAACAGTGTGTGTTATGTTAGTGCACTCAACAGTGTGTTGATGTTAGTGCACTCAACAGTGTGTGTTATGTTAGTGCACTCAACAGTGTGTTATGTTAGTGCACTCAACAGTGTGTGTTATGTTAGTGCACTCAACAGTGTGTGTTGATGTTAGTGCACTCAACAGTGTGTTATGTTAGTGCACTCAACAGTGAGTGTTATGTTAGTGCACTCAACAGTGTGTTATGTTAGTGCACTCAACAGTGTGTTATGTTAGTGCACTCAACAGTGTGTGTTATGTTAGTGCACTCAACAGTGTGTTATGTTAGTGCACTCAACAGTGTGTTATGTTAGTGCACTCAACAGTGTGTTGATGTTAGTGCACTCAACAGTGTGTTATGTTAGTGCACTCAACAGTGTGTGTTATGTTAGTGCACTCAACAGTGTGTTATGTTAGTGCACTCAACAGTGTGTGTTATGTTAGTGCACTCAACAGTGTGTTGATGTTAGTGCACTCAACAATGTGTTATGTTAGTGCACTCAACAGTGTGTTATGTTAGTGCACTCAACAGTGTGTTATGTTAGTGCACTCAACAGTGTGTGTTGATGTCAGTGCACTCAACAATGTGTTATGTTAGTGCACTCAACAGTGTGTTGATGTTAGTGCACTCAACAGTGTGTGTTATGTTAGTGCACACAACAGTGTGTGTTATGTTAGTGCACTCAACAGTGTGTTGATGTTAGTGCACTCAACAGTGTGTTATGTTAGTGCACTCAACAGTGTGTTATGTTAGTGCACTCAACAGTGTGTGTTATGTTAGTGCACTCAACAGTGTGTGTTATGTTAGTGCACTCAACAGTGTGTTATGTTAGTGCACTCAACAGTGTGTGTTATGTTAGTGCACTCAACAGTGTGTTATGTTAGTGCACTCAACAGTGTGTGTTGATGTTAGTGCACTCAACAGTGTGTGTTGATGTTAGTGCACTCAACAGTGTGTGTTGATGTTAGTGCACTCAACAGTGTGTTATGTTAGTGCACTCAACAGTGTGTGTTATGTTAGTGCACTCAACAGTGTGTTATGTTAGTGCACTCAACAGAGTGTGTTATGTTAGTGCACTCAACAGTGTGTTATGTTAGTGCACTCAACAGTGTGTGTTATGTTAGTGCACTCAACAGTGTGTGTTATGTTAGTGCACTCAACAATGTGTGTTATGTTAGTGCACTCAACAATGTGTGTTATGTTAGTGCACTCAACAGTGTGTTATGTTAGTGCACTCAACAGTGTGTTATGTTAGTGCACTCAACAGTGTGTGTTATGTTAGTGCACTCAACAGTGTGTTGATGTTAGTGCACTCAACAGTGTGTGTTATGTTAGTGCACTCAACAGTGTGTTATGTTAGTGCACTCAACAGTGTGTTGTGTTAGTGCACTCAACAGTGTGTGTTATGTTAGTGCACTCAACAGTGTGTTATGTTAGTGCACTCAACAGTGTGTGTTATGTTAGTGCACTCAACAATGTGTTATGTTAGTGCACTCAACAGTGTGTGTTATGTTAGTGCACTCAACAGTGTGTGTTATGTTAGTGCACTCAACAATGTGTGTTATGTTAGTGCACTCAACAGTGTGTAATGTTAGTGCACTCAACAGTGTGTTATGTTAGTGCACTCAACAGTGTGTGTTATGTTAGTGCACTCAACAGTGTGTAATGTTAGTGCACTCAACAGTGTGTGTTATGTTAGTGCACTCACAAGTGTGTGTTATGTTAGTGCACTCAACAGTGTGTAATGTTAGTGCACTCAACAGTGTGTGTTATGTTAGTGCACTCACAAGTGTGTGTTATGTTAGTGCACTCAACAGTGTGTGTTATGTTAGTGCACTCAACAGTGTGTTGATGTTAGTGCACTCAACAGTGTGTTATGTTAGTGCACTCAACAGTGTGTTATGTTAGTGCACTCAACAGTGTGTGTTATGTTAGTGCACTCAACAGTGTGTGTTATGTTAGTGCACTCAACAGTGTGTGTTATGTTAGTGCACTCAACAGTGTGTTGATGTTAGTGCACTCAACAGTGTGTGTTATGTTAGTGCACTCAACAGTGTGTTATGTTAGTGCACTCAACAGTGTGTGTTATGTTAGTGCACTCAACAGTGTGTTGATGTTAGTGCACTCAACAGTGTGTTGATGTTAGTGCACTCAACAGTGTGTTATGTTAGTGCACTCAACAGTGTGTTATGTTAGTGCACTCAACAATGTGTTATGTTAGTGCACTCAACAGTGTGTTATGTTAGTGCACTCAACAGTGTGTTATGTTAGTGCACTCAACAGTGTGTTATGTTAGTGCACTCAACAGTGTGTTGATGTTAGTGCACTCAACAATGTGTTATGTTAGTGCACTCAACAGTGTGTTATGTTAGTGCACTCAACAGTGTGTTATGTTAGTGCACTCAACAGTGTGTGTTGATGTTAGTGCACTCAACAGTGTGTTATGTTAGTGCACTCAACAGTGTGTTGATGTTAGTGCACTCAACAGTGTGTGTTATGTTAGTGCACTCAACAGTGTGTGTTATGTTAGTGCACTCAACAGTGTGTTGATGTTAGTGCACTCAACAGTGTGTTATGTTAGTGCACTCAACAGTGTGTTATGTTAGTGCACTCAACAGTGTGTGTTATGTTAGTGCACTCAACAGTGTGTGTTATGTTAGTGCACTCAACAGTGTGTGTTATGTTAGTGCACTCAACAGTGTGTTGATGTTAGTGCACTCAACAGTGTGTGTTATGTTAGTGCACTCAACAGTGTGTTATGTTAGTGCACTCAACAGTGTGTGTTATGTTAGTGCACTCAACAGTGTGTTATGTTAGTGCACTCAACAGTGTGTGTTGATGTTAGTGCACTCAACAGTGTGTGTTGATGTTAGTGCACTCAACAGTGTGTGTTGATGTTAGTGCACTCAACAAGTGTGTTATGTTAGTGCACTCAACAGTGTGTGTTATGTTAGTGCACTCAACAGTGTGTTATGTTAGTGCACTCAACAGAGTGTGTTATGTTAGTGCACTCAACAGTGTGTTATGTTAGTGCACTCAACAGTGTGTGTTATGTTAGTGCACTCAACAGTGTGTGTTATGTTAGTGCACTCAACAATGTGTGTTATGTTAGTGCACTCAACAGTGTGTTGATGTTAGTGCACTCAACAGTGTGTGTTATGTTAGTGCACTCAACAGTGTGTGTTATGTTAGTGCACTCAACAGTGTGTTGATGTTAGTGCACTCAACAGTGTGTGTTATGTTAGTGCACTCAACAGTGTGTGTTATGTTAGTGCACTCAACAGTGTGTGTTATGTTAGTGCACTCAACAGTGTGTTATGTTAGTGCACTCAACAGTGTGTGTTATGTTAGTGCACTCAACAGTGTGTGTTATGTTAGTGCACTCAACAGTGTGTGTTATGTTAGTGCACTCAACAGTGTGTGTTATGTTAGTGCACTCAACAGTGTGTTATGTTAGTGCACTCAACAGTGTGTTATGTTAGTGCACTCAACAGTGTGTGTTGATGTTAGTGCACTCAACAGTGTGTGTTGATGTTAGTGCACTCAACAGTGTGTGTTGATGTTAGTGCACTCAACAATGTGTTATGTTAGTGCACTCAACAGTGTGTGTTATGTTAGTGCACTCAGCAGTGTGTGTTATGTTAGTGCACTCAACAGTGTGTTATGTTAGTGCACTCAACAGTGTGTTATGTTAGTGCACTCAACAGTGTGTGTTATGTTAGTGCACTCAACAGTGTGTGTTATGTTAGTGCACTCAACAGTGTGTGTTATGTTAGTGCACTCAACAGTGTGTTGATGTTAGTGCACTCAACAGTGTGTGTTATGTTAGTGCACTCAACAGTGTGTGTTATGTTAGTGCACTCAACAGTGTGTTATGTTAGTGCACTCAACAGTGTGTGTTATGTTAGTGCACTCAACAGTGTGTTGATGTTAGTGCACTCAACAGTGTGTGTTATGTTAGTGCACTCAACAGTGTGTTATGTTAGTGCACTCAACAGTGTGTGTTATGTTAGTGCACTCAACAGTGTGTTGATGTTAGTGCACTCAACAGTGTGTTATGTTAGTGCACTCAACAGTGTGTTATGTTAGTGCACTCAACAATGTGTTATGTTAGTGCACTCAACAGTGTGTTATGTTAGTGCACTCAACAGTGTGTTATGTTAGTGCACTCAACAGTGTGTTATGTTAGTGCACTCAACAGTGTGTTGATGTTAGTGCACTCAACAATGTGTTATGTTAGTGCACTCAACAGTGTGTTATGTTAGTGCACTCAACAGTGTGTTATGTTAGTGCACTCAACAGTGTGTGTTATGTTAGTGCACTCAACAGTGTGTTATGTTAGTGCACTCAACAGTGTGTTGATGTTAGTGCACTCAACAGTGTGTGTTATGTTAGTGCACTCAACAGTGTGTGTTATGTTAGTGCACTCAACAGTGTGTTGATGTTAGTGCACTCAACAGTGTGTTATGTTAGTGCACTCAACAGTGTGTTATGTTAGTGCACTCAACAGTGTGTGTTATGTTAGTGCACTCAACAGTGTGTGTTATGTTAGTGCACTCAACAGTGTGTGTTATGTTAGTGCACTCAACAGTGTGTTGATGTTAGTGCACTCAACAGTGTGTGTTATGTTAGTGCACTCAACAGTGTGTTATGTTAGTGCACTCAACAGTGTGTGTTATGTTAGTGCACTCAACAGTGTGTTATGTTAGTGCACTCAACAGTGTGTGTTGATGTTAGTGCACTCAACAGTGTGTGTTGATGTTAGTGCACTCAACAGTGTGTGTTGATGTTAGTGCACTCAACAATGTGTTATGTTAGTGCACTCAACAGTGTGTGTTATGTTAGTGCACTCAACAGTGTGTTATGTTAGTGCACTCAACAGAGTGTGTTATGTTAGTGCACTCAACAGTGTGTTATGTTAGTGCACTCAACAGTGTGTGTTATGTTAGTGCACTCAACAGTGTGTGTTATGTTAGTGCACTCAACAATGTGTGTTATGTTAGTGCACTCAACAGTGTGTTGATGTTAGTGCACTCAACAGTGTGTGTTATGTTAGTGCACTCAACAGTGTGTGTTATGTTAGTGCACTCAACAGTGTGTTGATGTTAGTGCACTCAACAGTGTGTGTTATGTTAGTGCACTCAACAGTGTGTGTTATGTTAGTGCACTCAACAGTGTGTGTTATGTTAGTGCACTCAACAGTGTGTTATGTTAGTGCACTCAACAGTGTGTGTTATGTTAGTGCACTCA
Source organism: Salmo salar (assembly GCF_965601325.2). NCBI lineage: Eukaryota > Metazoa > Chordata > Actinopteri > Salmoniformes > Salmonidae > Salmo > Salmo salar. Next base: position 165,102 of record NW_027675604.1, on the reverse strand, counting down.
ACAGTGTGTGTTATGTTAGTGCACTCAACAGTGTGTGTTATGTTAGTGCACTCAACAGTGTGTGTTATGTTAGTGCACTCAACAGTGTGTTGATGTTAGTGCACTCAACAGTGTGTGTTATGTTAGTGCACTCAACAGTGTGTTATGTTAGTGCACTCAACAGTGTGTGTTATGTTAGTGCACTCAACAGTGTGTTATGTTAGTGCACTCAACAGTGTGTTATGTTAGTGCACTCAACAGTGTGTGTTGATGTTAGTGCACTCAACAGTGTGTGTTGATGTTAGTGCACTCAACAGTGTGTGTTGATGTTAGTGCACTCAACAATGTGTTATGTTAGTGCACTCAACAGTGTGTGTTATGTTAGTGCACTCAGCAGTGTGTGTTATGTTAGTGCACTCAACAGTGTGTTATGTTAGTGCACTCAACAGTGTGTTATGTTAGTGCACTCAACAGTGTGTGTTATGTTAGTGCACTCAACAGTGTGTGTTATGTTAGTGCACTCAACAGTGTGTGTTATGTTAGTGCACTCAACAGTGTGTTGATGTTAGTGCACTCAACAGTGTGTGTTATGTTAGTGCACTCAACAGTGTGTGTTATGTTAGTGCACTCAACAGTGTGTTATGTTAGTGCACTCAACAGTGTGTGTTATGTTAGTGCACTCAACAGTGTGTGTTATGTTAGTGCACTCAACAATGTGTGTTATGTTAGTGCACTCAACAGTGTGTAATGTTAGTGCACTCAACAGTGTGTTATGTTAGTGCACTCAACAGTGTGTGTTATGTTAGTGCACTCAACAATGTGTTATGTTAGTGCACTCAACAGTGTGTGTTATGTTAGTGCACTCAACAGTGTGTGTTATGTTAGTGCACTCAACAATGTGTGTTATGTTAGTGCACTCAACAGTGTGTAATGTTAGTGCACTCAACAGTGTGTTATGTTAGTGCACTCAACAGTGTGTGTTATGTTAGTGCACTCAACAGTGTGTAATGTTAGTGCACTCAACAGTGTGTGTTATGTTAGTGCACTCACAAGTGTGTGTTATGTTAGTGCACTCAACAGTGTGTAATGTTAGTGCACTCAACAGTGTGTGTTATGTTAGTGCACTCACAAGTGTGTGTTATGTTAGTGCACTCAACAGTGTGTGTTATGTTAGTGCACTCAACAGTGTGTTGATGTTAGTGCACTCAACAGTGTGTTATGTTAGTGCACTCAACAGTGTGTTATGTTAGTGCACTCAACAGTGTGTGTTATGTTAGTGCACTCAACAGTGTGTGTTATGTTAGTGCACTCAACAGTGTGTGTTATGTTAGTGCACTCAACAGTGTGTTGATGTTAGTGCACTCAACAGTGTGTGTTATGTTAGTGCACTCAACAGTGTGTTATGTTAGTGCACTCAACAGTGTGTGTTATGTTAGTGCACTCAACAGTGTGTTGATGTTAGTGCACTCAACAGTGTGTTATGTTAGTGCACTCAACAGTGTGTTATGTTAGTGCACTCAACAGTGTGTTATGTTAGTGCACTCAACAGTGTGTTATGTTAGTGCACTCAACAGTGTGTTATGTTAGTGCACTCAACAGTGTGTTATGTTAGTGCACTCAACAGTGTGTTATGTTAGTGCACTCAACAGTGTGTTGATGTTAGTGCACTCAACAGTGTGTTATGTTAGTGCACTCAACAGTGTGTTATGTTAGTGCACTCAACAGTGTGTTATGTTAGTGCACTCAACAGTGTGTTATGTTAGTGCACTCAACAGTGTGTGTTGATGTTAGTGCACTCAACAATGTGTTATGTTAGTGCACTCAACAGTGTGTTGATGTTAGTGCACTCAACAGTGTGTGTTATGTTAGTGCACTCAACAGTGTGTGTTATGTTAGTGCACTCAACAGTGTGTTGATGTTAGTGCACTCAACAGTGTGTTATGTTAGTGCACTCAACAGTGTGTTATGTTAGTGCACTCAACAGTGTGTGTTATGTTAGTGCACTCAACAGTGTGTGTTATGTTAGTGCACTCAACAGTGTGTGTTATGTTAGTGCACTCAACAGTGTGTTGATGTTAGTGCACTCAACAGTGTGTGTTATGTTAGTGCACTCAACAGTGTGTTATGTTAGTGCACTCAACAGTGTGTGTTATGTTAGTGCACTCAACAGTGTGTTATGTTAGTGCACTCAACAGTGTGTGTTATGTTAGTGCACTCAACAGTGTGTGTTGATGTTAGTGCACTCAACAGTGTGTGTTATGTTAGTGCACTCAACAATGTGTTATGTTAGTGCACTCAACAGTGTGTGTTATGTTAGTGCACTCAACAGTGTGTTATGTTAGTGCACTCAACAGGTGTGTTATGTTAGTGCACTCAACAGTGTGTTATGTTAGTGCACTCAACAGTGTGTGTTATGTTAGTGCACTCAACAGTGTGTGTTATGTTAGTGCACTCAACAATGTGTGTTATGTTAGTGCACTCAACAGTGTGTTGATGTTAGTGCACTCAACAGTGTGTGTTATGTTAGTGCACTCAACAGTGTGTGTTATGTTAGTGCACTCAACAGTGTGTTATGTTAGTGCACTCAACAGTGTGTGTTATGTTAGTGCACTCAACAGTGTGTGTTATGTTAGTGCACTCAACAGTGTGTGTTATGTTAGTGCACTCAACAGTGTGTTATGTTAGTGCACTCAACAGTGTGTGTTATGTTAGTGCACTCAACAGTGTGTGTTATGTTAGTGCACTCAACAGTGTGTGTTATGTTAGTGCACTCAACAGTGTGTGTTATGTTAGTGCACTCAACAGTGTGTGTTATGTTAGTGCACTCAACAGTGTGTTATGTTAGTGCACTCAACAGTGTGTTATGTTAGTGCACTCAACAGTGTGTGTTATGTTAGTGCACTCAACAGTGTGTGTTGATGTTAGTGCACTCAACAGTGTGTGTTATGTTAGTGCACTCAACAGTGTGTTATGTTAGTGCACTCAACAGTGTGTGTTATGTTAGTGCACTCAACAGTGTGTGTTATGTTAGTGCACTCAACAGTGTGTTATGTTAGTGCACTCAACAGTGTGTTATGTTAGTGCACTCAACAGTGTGTGTTATGTTAGTGCACTCAACAGTGTGTGTTATGTTAGTGCACTCAACAGTGTGTGTTATGTTAGTGCACTCAACAGTGTGTTGATGTTAGTGCACTCAACAGTGTGTGTTATGTTAGTGCACTCAACAGTGTGTGTTATGTTAGTGCACTCAACAGTGTGTTATGTTAGTGCACTCAACAGTGTGTGTTATGTTAGTGCACTCAACAGTGTGTGTTATGTTAGTGCACTCAACAATGTGTGTTATGTTAGTGCACTCAACAGTGTGTAATGTTAGTGCACTCAACAGTGTGTTATGTTAGTGCACTCAACAGTGTGTGTTATGTTAGTGCACTCAACAATGTGTTATGTTAGTGCACTCAACAGTGTGTGTTATGTTAGTGCACTCAACAGTGTGTGTTATGTTAGTGCACTCAACAATGTGTGTTATGTTAGTGCACTCAACAGTGTGTAATGTTAGTGCACTCAACAGTGTGTTATGTTAGTGCACTCAACAGTGTGTGTTATGTTAGTGCACTCAACAGTGTGTAATGTTAGTGCACTCAACAGTGTGTGTTATGTTAGTGCACTCACAAGTGTGTGTTATGTTAGTGCACTCAACAGTGTGTAATGTTAGTGCACTCAACAGTGTGTGTTATGTTAGTGCACTCACAAGTGTGTGTTATGTTAGTGCACTCAACAGTGTGTGTTATGTTAGTGCACTCAACAGTGTGTTGATGTTAGTGCACTCAACAGTGTGTTATGTTAGTGCACTCAACAGTGTGTTATGTTAGTGCACTCAACAGTGTGTGTTATGTTAGTGCACTCAACAGTGTGTGTTATGTTAGTGCACTCAACAGTGTGTGTTATGTTAGTGCACTCAACAGTGTGTTGATGTTAGTGCACTCAACAGTGTGTGTTATGTTAGTGCACTCAACAGTGTGTTATGTTAGTGCACTCAACAGTGTGTGTTATGTTAGTGCACTCAACAGTGTGTTGATGTTAGTGCACTCAACAGTGTGTTATGTTAGTGCACTCAACAGTGTGTTATGTTAGTGCACTCAACAGTGTGTTATGTTAGTGCACTCAACAGTGTGTTATGTTAGTGCACTCAACAGTGTGTTATGTTAGTGCACTCAACAGTGTGTTATGTTAGTGCACTCAACAGTGTGTTATGTTAGTGCACTCAACAGTGTGTTTATGTTAGTGCACTCAACAATGTGTTATGTTAGTGCACTCAACAGTGTGTTATGTTAGTGCACTCAACAGTGTGTTATGTTAGTGCACTCAACAGTGTGTGTTATGTTAGTGCACTCAACAGTGTGTTATGTTAGTGCACTCAACAGTGTGTGTTATGTTAGTGCACTCAACAGTGTGTGTTATGTTAGTGCACTCAACAGTGTGTTATGTTAGTGCACTCAACAGTGTGTTATGTTAGTGCACTCAACAGTGTGTGTTATGTTAGTGCACTCAACAGTGTGTGTTATGTTAGTGCACTCAACAGTGTGTGTTATGTTAGTGCACTCAACAGTGTGTTGATGTTAGTGCACTCAACAGTGTGTGTTATGTTAGTGCACTCAACAGTGTGTGTTATGTTAGTGCACTCAACAGTGTGTTATGTTAGTGCACTCAACAGTGTGTGTTATGTTAGTGCACTCAACAGTGTGTGTTATGTTAGTGCACTCAACAGTGTGTGTTATGTTAGTGCACTCAACAGTGTGTTATGTTAGTGCACTCAACAGTGTGTTATGTTAGTGCACTCAACAGTGTGTGTTATGTTAGTGCACTCAACAGTGTGTTATGTTAGTGCACTCAACAGTGTGTGTTATGTTAGTGCACTCAACAGTGTGTGTTATGTTAGTGCACTCAACAATGTGTGTTATGTTAGTGCACTCAACAGTGTGTTATGTTAGTGCACTCAACAGTGTGTTATGTTAGTGCACTCAACAGTGTGTGTTATGTTAGTGCACTCAACAGTGTGTAATGTTAGTGCACTCAACAGTGTGTGTTATGTTAGTGCACTCACAAGTGTGTGTTATGTTAGTGCACTCAACAGTGTGTAATGTTAGTGCACTCAACAGTGTGTGTTATGTTAGTGCACTCACAAGTGTGTGTTATGTTAGTGCACTCAACAGTGTGTGTTATGTTAGTGCACTCAACAGTGTGTTGATGTTAGTGCACTCAACAGTGTGTTATGTTAGTGCACTCAACAGTGTGTTATGTTAGTGCACTCAACAGTGTGTGTTATGTTAGTGCACTCAACAGTGTGTGTTATGTTAGTGCACTCAACAGTGTGTGTTATGTTAGTGCACTCAACAGTGTGTTGATGTTAGTGCACTCAACAGTGTGTGTTATGTTAGTGCACTCAACAGTGTGTTATGTTAGTGCACTCAACAGTGTGTGTTATGTTAGTGCACTCAACAGTGTGTTGATGTTAGTGCACTCAACAGTGTGTTATGTTAGTGCACTCAACAGTGTGTTATGTTAGTGCACTCAACAGTGTGTTATGTTAGTGCACTCAACAGTGTGTTATGTTAGTGCACTCAACAGTGTGTTATGTTAGTGCACTCAACAGTGTGTTATGTTAGTGCACTCAACAGTGTGTTATGTTAGTGCACTCAACAGTGTGTTGATGTTAGTGCACTCAACAATGTGTTATGTTAGTGCACTCAACAGTGTGTTATGTTAGTGCACTCAACAGTGTGTTATGTTAGTGCACTCAACAGTGTGTGTTATGTTAGTGCACTCAACAGTGTGTTATGTTAGTGCACTCAACAGTGTGTTGATGTTAGTGCACTCAACAGTGTGTGTTATGTTAGTGCACTCAACAGTGTGTGTTATGTTAGTGCACTCAACAGTGTGTTGATGTTAGTGCACTCAACAGTGTGTTATGTTAGTGCACTCAACAGTGTGTTATGTTAGTGCACTCAACAGTGTGTGTTATGTTAGTGCACTCAACAGTGTGTGTTATGTTAGTGCACTCAACAGTGTGTGTTATGTTAGTGCACTCAACAGTGTGTTGATGTTAGTGCACTCAACAGTGTGTGTTATGTTAGTGCACTCAACAGTGTGTTATGTTAGTGCACTCAACAGTGTGTGTTATGTTAGTGCACTCAACAGTGTGTTATGTTAGTGCACTCAACAGTGTGTGTTGATGTTAGTGCACTCAACAGTGTGTGTTGATGTTAGTGCACTCAACAGTGTGTGTTATGTTAGTGCACTCAACAATGTGTTATGTTAGTGCACTCAACAGTGTGTGTTATGTTAGTGCACTCAACAGTGTGTTATGTTAGTGCACTCAACAGAGTGTGTTATGTTAGTGCACTCAACAGTGTGTTATGTTAGTGCACTCAACAGTGTGTGTTATGTTAGTGCACTCAACAGTGTGTGTTATGTTAGTGCACTCAACAATGTGTGTTATGTTAGTGCACTCAACAGTGTGTTGATGTTAGTGCACTCAACAGTGTGTGTTATGTTAGTGCACTCAACAGTGTGTGTTATGTTAGTGCACTCAACAGTGTGTTGATGTTAGTGCACTCAACAGTGTGTGTTATGTTAGTGCACTCAACAGTGTGTGTTATGTTAGTGCACTCAGCAGTGTGTGTTATGTTAGTGCACTCAACAGTGTGTTATGTTAGTGCACTCAACAGTGTGTGTTATGTTAGTGCACTCAACAGTGTGTGTTATGTTAGTGCACTCAACAGTGTGTGTTATGTTAGTGCACTCAACAGTGTGTGTTATGTTAGTGCACTCAACAGTGTGTTGATGTTAGTGCACTCAACAGTGTGTGTTATGTTAGTGCACTCAACAGTGTGTTATGTTAGTGCACTCAACAGTGTGTGTTATGTTAGTGCACTCAACAGTGTGTTATGTTAGTGCACTCAACAGTGTGTTATGTTAGTGCACTCAACAGTGTGTGTTGATGTTAGTGCACTCAACAGTGTGTGTTGATGTTAGTGCACTCAACAGTGTGTTATGTTAGTGCACTCAACAGTGTGTGTTATGTTAGTGCACTCAACAGTGTGTGTTATGTTAGTGCACTCAACAGTGTGTTATGTTAGTGCACTCAACAGTGTGTTATGTTAGTGCACTCAACAGTGTGTGTTATGTTAGTGCACTCAACAGTGTGTGTTATGTTAGTGCACTCAACAGTGTGTGTTATGTTAGTGCACTCAACAGTGTGTTGATGTTAGTGCACTCAACAGTGTGTGTTATGTTAGTGCACTCAACAGTGTGTGTTATGTTAGTGCACTCAACAGTGTGTTATGTTAGTGCACTCAACAGTGTGTGTTATGTTAGTGCACTCAACAGTGTGTGTTATGTTAGTGCACTCAACAATGTGTGTTATGTTAGTGCACTCAACAGTGTGTTATGTTAGTGCACTCAACAGTGTGTTATGTTAGTGCACTCAACAGTGTGTGTTATGTTAGTGCACTCAACAGTGTGTTGATGTTAGTGCACTCAACAGTGTGTTATGTTAGTGCACTCAACAGTGTGTTATGTTAGTGCACTCAACAGTGTGTGTTATGTTAGTGCACTCAACAGTGTGTGTTATGTTAGTGCACTCAACAGTGTGTGTTATGTTAGTGCACTCAACAGTGTGTGTTATGTTAGTGCACTCAACAGTGTGTTGATGTTAGTGCACTCAACAGTGTGTGTTATGTTAGTGCACTCAACAGTGTGTTATGTTAGTGCACTCAACAGTGTGTGTTATGTTAGTGCACTCAACAGTGTGTTGATGTTAGTGCACTCAACAGTGTGTTATGTTAGTGCACTCAACAGTGTGTTATGTTAGTGCACTCAACAGTGTGTTATGTTAGTGCACTCAACAGTGTGTTATGTTAGTGCACTCAACAGTGTGTTATGTTAGTGCACTCAACAGTGTGTTATGTTAGTGCACTCAACAGTGTGTGTTGATGTTAGTGCACTCAACAATGTGTTATGTTAGTGCACTCAACAGTGTGTTGATGTTAGTGCACTCAACAGTGTGTGTTATGTTAGTGCACTCAACAGTGTGTGTTATGTTAGTGCACTCAACAGTGTGTTGATGTTAGTGCACTCAACAGTGTGTGTTATGTTAGTGCACTCAACAGTGTGTGTTATGTTAGTGCACTCAACAGTGTGTGTTATGTTAGTGCACTCAACAGTGTGTTATGTTAGTGCACTCAACAGTGTGTTATGTTAGTGCACTCAACAGTGTGTGTTATGTTAGTGCACTCAACAGTGTGTGTTATGTTAGTGCACTCAACAGTGTGTGTTATGTTAGTGCACTCAACAGTGTGTTGATGTTAGTGCACTCAACAGTGTGTGTTATGTTAGTGCACTCAACAGTGTGTTATGTTAGTGCACTCAACAGTGTGTGTTATGTTAGTGCACTCAACAGTGTGTTATGTTAGTGCACTCAACAGTGTGTGTTATGTTAGTGCACTCAACAGTGTGTGTTATGTTAGTGCACTCAACAGTGTGTTATGTTAGTGCACTCAACAGTGTGTTATGTTAGTGCACTCAACAGTGTGTTATGTTAGTGCACTCAACAGTGTGTGTTATGTTAGTGCACTCACACAGTGTGTGTTATGTTAGTGCACTCAACAGTGTGTAATGTTAGTGCACTCAACAGTGTGTGTTATGTTAGTGCACTCACAAGTGTGTGTTATGTTAGTGCACTCAACAGTGTGTGTTATGTTAGTGCACTCAACAGTGTGTTGATGTTAGTGCACTCAACAGTGTGTTATGTTAGTGCACTCAACAGTGTGTTATGTTAGTGCACTCAACAGTGTGTGTTATGTTAGTGCACTCAACAGTGTGTGTTATGTTAGTGCACTCAACAGTGTGTGTTATGTTAGTGCACTCAACAGTGTGTTGATGTTAGTGCACTCAACAGTGTGTGTTATGTTAGTGCACTCAACAGTGTGTTATGTTAGTGCACTCAACAGTGTGTTGATGTTAGTGCACTCAACAGTGTGTTATGTTAGTGCACTCAACAGTGTGTGTTATGTTAGTGCACTCAACAGTGTGTGATGTTAGTGCACTCAACAGTGTGTTATGTTAGTGCACTCAACAGTGTGTTATGTTAGTGCACTCAACAGTGTGTTATGTTAGTGCACTCAACAGTGTGTGTTATGTTAGTGCACTCAACAGTGTGTTGATGTTAGTGCACTCAACAGTGTGTTATGTTAGTGCACTCAACAGTGTGTGTTATGTTAGTGCACTCAACAGTGTGTTATGTTAGTGCACTCAACAGTGTGTGTTATGTTAGTGCACTCAACAGTGTGTGTTATGTTAGTGCACTCAACAGTGTGTGTTATGTTAGTGCACTCAACAGTGTGTGTTATGTTAGTGCACTCAACAGTGTGTTATGTTAGTGCACTCAACAGTGTGTTATGTTAGTGCACTCAACAGTGTGTGTATGTTAGTGCACTCAACAGTGTGTTATGTTAGTGCACTCAACAGTGTGTTATGTTAGTGCACTCAACAGTGTGTTATGTTAGTGCACTCAACAGTGTGTTGATGTTAGTGCACTCAACAGTGTGTTATGTTAGTGCACTCAACAGTGTGTTATGTTAGTGCACTCAACAGTGTGTTATGTTAGTGCACTCAACAGTGTGTGTTGATGTTAGTGCACTCAACAATGTGTTATGTTAGTGCACTCAACAGTGTGTTGATGTTAGTGCACTCAACAGTGTGTGTTATGTTAGTGCACTCAACAGTGTGTGTTATGTTAGTGCACTCAACAGTGTGTTGATGTTAGTGCACTCAACAGTGTGTGTTATGTTAGTGCACTCAACAGTGTGTTTATGTTAGTGCACTCAGCAGTGTGTGTTATGTTAGTGCACTCAACAGTGTGTTATGTTAGTGCACTCAACAGTGTGTTATGTTAGTGCACTCAACAGTGTGTGTTATGTTAGTGCACTCAACAGTGTGTGTTATGTTAGTGCACTCAACAGTGTGTGTTATGTTAGTGCACTCAACAGTGTGTTGATGTTAGTGCACTCAACAGTGTGTGTTATGTTAGTGCACTCAACAGTGTGTTATGTTAGTGCACTCAACAGTGTGTGTTATGTTAGTGCACTCAACAGTGTGTTATGTTAGTGCACTCAACAGTGTGTGTTATGTTAGTGCACTCAACAATGTGTGTTATGTTAGTGCACTCAACAGTGTGTTATGTTAGTGCACTCAACAGTGTGTTATGTTAGTGCACTCAACAGTGTGTGTTATGTTAGTGCACTCAACAGTGTGTTATGTTAGTGCACTCAACAGTGTGTGTTATGTTAGTGCACTCAACAGTGTGTGTTATGTTAGTGCACTCAACAGTGTGTTATGTTAGTGCACTCAACAGTGTGTGTTATGTTAGTGCACTCAACAGTGTGTGTTATGTTAGTGCACTCAACAGTGTGTGTTATGTTAGTGCACTCAACAGTGTGTTGATGTTAGTGCACTCAACAGTGTGTTATGTTAGTGCACTCAACAGTGTGTGTTATGTTAGTGCACTCAACAGTGTGTTTATGTTAGTGCACTCAACAGTGTGTGTTATGTTAGTGCACTCAACAGTGTGTTGATGTTAGTGCACTCAACAGTGTGTGTTATGTTAGTGCACTCAACAGTGTGTTATGTTAGTGCACTCAACAGTGTGTTGATGTTAGTGCACTCAACAGTGTGTTATGTTAGTGCACTCAACAGTGTGTGTTATGTTAGTGCACTCAACAGTGTGTGGATGTTAGTGCACTCAACAGTGTGTTATGTTAGTGCACTCAACAGTGTGTTATGTTAGTGCACTCAACAGTGTGTTATGTTAGTGCACTCAACAGTGTGTTGATGTTAGTGCACTCAACAGTGTGTTATGTTAGTGCACTCAACAGTGTGTTATGTTAGTGCACTCAACAGTGTGTTATGTTAGTGCACTCAACAGTGTGTGTTGATGTTAGTGCACTCAACAATGTGTTATGTTAGTGCACTCAACAGTGTGTTGATGTTAGTGCACTCAACAGTGTGTGTTATGTTAGTGCACACAACAGTGTGTGTTATGTTAGTGCACTCAACAGTGTGTTGATGTTAGTGCACTCAACAGTGTGTGTTATGTTAGTGCACTCAACAGTGTGTGTTATGTTAGTGCACTCAGCAGTGTGTGTTATGTTAGTGCACTCAACAGTGTGTTATGTTAGTGCACTCAACAGTGTGTTATGTTAGTGCACTCAACAGTGTGTGTTATGTTAGTGCACTCAACAGTGTGTGTTATGTTAGTGCACTCAACAGTGTGTGTTATGTTAGTGCACTCAACAGTGTGTTGATGTTAGTGCACTCAACAGTGTGTGTTATGTTAGTGCACTCAACAGTGTGTTATGTTAGTGCACTCAACAGTGTGTGTTATGTTAGTGCACTCAACAATGTGTTATGTTAGTGCACTCAACAGTGTGTGTTATGTTAGTGCACTCAACAATGTGTGTTATGTTAGTGCACTCAACAGTGTGTAATGTTAGTGCACTCAACAGTGTGTTATGTTAGTGCACTCAACAGTGTGTGTTATGTTAGTGCACTCAACAGTGTGTAATGTTAGTGCACTCAACAGTGTGTGTTATGTTAGTGCACTCACAAGTGTGTGTTATGTTAGTGCACTCAACAGTGTGTAATGTTTGTGCACTCAACAGAGTGTGTTATGTTAGTGCACTCACAAGTGTGTGTTATGTTAGTGCACTCAACAGTGTGTGTTATGTTAGTGCACTCAACAGTGTGTTGATGTTAGTGCACTCAACAGTGTGTTATGTTAGTGCACTCAACAGTGTGTGTTATGTTAGTGCACTCAACAGTGTGTATTATGTTAGTGCACTCAACAGTGTGTGTTATGTTAGTGCACTCAACAGTGTGTTGATGTTAGTGCACTCAACAGTGTGTGTTATGTTAGTGCACTCAACAATGTGTTATGTTAGTGCACTCAACAGTGTGTTGATGTTAGTGCACTCAACAGTGTGTTATGTTAGTGCACTCAACAGTGTGTGTTATGTTAGTGCACTCAACAGTGTGTGGATGTTAGTGCACTCAACAGTGTGTTATGTTAGTGCACTCAACAGTGTGTTATGTTAGTGCACTCAACAGTGTGTTATGTTAGTGCACTCAACAGTGTGTGTTATGTTAGTGCACTCAACAGTGTGTGTTATGTTAGTGCACTCAACAGTGTGTTATGTTAGTGCACTCAACAGTGTGTTGATGTTAGTGCACTCAACAGTGTGTTATGTTAGTGCACTCAACAGTGTGTGTTATGTTAGTGCACTCAACAATGTGTTATGTTAGTGCACTCAACAGTGTGTGTTATGTTAGTGCACTCAACAGTGTGTGTTATGTTAGTGCACTCAACAGTGTGTGTTATGTTAGTGCACTCAACAGTGTGTGTTATGTTAGTGCACTCAACAGTGTGTTATGTTAGTGCACTCAACAGTGTGTTATGTTAGTGCACTCAACAATGTGTGGATGTTAGTGCACTCAACAGTGTGTTATGTTAGTGCACTCAACAGTGTGTTATGTTAGTGCACTCAACAGTGTGTTATGTTAGTGCACTCAACAGTGTGTTGATGTTAGTGCACTCAACAATGTGTTATGTTAGTGCACTCAACAGTGTGTTATGTTAGTGCACTCAACAGTGTGTTATGTTAGTGCACTCAACAGTGTGTGTTGATGTTAGTGCACTCAACAATGTGTTATGTTAGTGCACTCAACAGTGTGTTGATGTTAGTGCACTCAACAGTGTGTGTTATGTTAATGCACACAACAGTGTGTGTTATGTTAGTGCACTCAACAGTGTGTTGATGTTAGTGCACTCAACAGTGTGTGTTATGTTAGTGCACTCAACAGTGTGTTTTATGTTAGTGCACTCAGCAGTGTGTGTTATGTTAGTGCACTCAACAGTGTGTTATGTTAGTGCACTCAACAGTGTGTGTTATGTTAGTGCACTCAACAGTGTGTGTTATGTTAGTGCACTCAACAGTGTGTTGATGTTAGTGCACTCAACAGTGTGTGTTATGTTAGTGCACTCAACAGTGTGTTATGTTAGTGCACTCAACAGTGTGTGTTATGTTAGTGCACTCAACAGTGTGTTATGTTAGTGCACTCAACAGTGTGTGTTGATGTTAGTGCACTCAACAGTGTGTGTTGATGTTAGTGCACTCAACACAGTGTGTTTATGTTAGTGCACTCAACAATGTGTTATGTTAGTGCACTCAACAGTGAGTGTTATGTTAGTGCACTCAACAGTGTGTTATGTTAGTGCACTCAACAGTGTGTTATGTTAGTGCACTCAACAGTGTGTGTTATGTTAGTGCACTCAACAGTGTGTTATGTTAGTGCACTCAACAGTGTGTGTTATGTTAGTGCACTCAACAGTGTGTTATGTTAGTGCACTCAACAGTGTGTTATGTTAGTGCACTCAACAGTGAGTTGATGTTAGTGCACTCAACAATGTGTTATGTTAGTGCACTCAACAGTGTGTGTTATGTTAGTGCACTCAACAGTGTGTTATGTTAGTGCACTCAACAGTGTGTGTTATGTTAGTGCACTCAACAGTGTGTTGATGTTAGTGCACTCAACAATGTGTTATGTTAGTGCACTCAACAGTGTGTTATGTTAGTGCACTCAACAGTGTGTTATGTTAGTGCACTCAACAGTGTGTGTTGATGTCAGTGCACTCAACAATGTGTTATGTTAGTGCACTCAACAGTGTGTTGATGTTAGTGCACTCAACAGTGTGTGTTATGTTAGTGCACACAACAGTGTGTGTTATGTTAGTGCACTCAACAGTGTGTTGATGTTAGTGCACTCAACAGTGTGTTATGTTAGTGCACTCAACAGTGTGTTATGTTAGTGCACTCAACAGTGTGTGTTATGTTAGTGCACTCAACAGTGTGTGTTATGTTAGTGCACTCAACAGTGTGTGTTATGTTAGTGCACTCAACAGTGTGTTGATGTTAGTGCACTCAACAGTGTGTGTTATGTTAGTGCACTCAACAGTGTGTTATGTTAGTGCACTCAACAGTGTGTGTTATGTTAGTGCACTCAACAGTGTGTTATGTTAGTGCACTCAACAGTGTGTGTTGATGTTAGTGCACTCAACAGTGTGTGTTGATGTTAGTGCACTCAACAGTGTGTGTTGATGTTAGTGCACTCAACAATGTGTTATGTTAGTGCACTCAACAGTGTGTGTTATGTTAGTGCACTCAACAGTGTGTGTTATGTTAGTGCACTCAACAATGTGTGTTATGTTAGTGCACTCAACAATGTGTGTTATGTTAGTGCACTCAACAGTGTGTTATGTTAGTGCACTCAACAGTGTGTTGTGTTAGTGCACTCAACAGTGTGTGTTATGTTAGTGCACTCAACAGTGTGTTGATGTTAGTGCACTCAACAGTGTGTGTTATGTTAGTGCACTCAACAGTGTGTGTTATGTTAGTGCACTCAGCAGTGTGTGTTATGTTAGTGCACTCAACAGTGTGTTATGTTAGTGCACTCAACAGTGTGTGTTATGTTAGTGCACTCAACAGTGTGTGTTATGTTAGTGCACTCAACAGTGTGTGTTATGTTAGTGCACTCAACAGTGTGTGTTATGTTAGTGCACTCAACAGTGTGTTGATGTTAGTGCACTCAACAGTGTGTGTTATGTTAGTGCACTCAACAGTGTGTTATGTTAGTGCACTCAACAGTGTGTGTTATGTTAGTGCACTCAACAGTGTGTTATGTTAGTGCACTCAACAGTGTGTGTTGATGTTAGTGCACTCAACAGTGTGTGTTGATGTTAGTGCACTCAACAGTGTGTGTTGATGTTAGTGCACTCAACAATGTGTTATGTTAGTGCACTCAACAGTGTGTGTTATGTTAGTGCACTCAGCAGTGTGTGTTATGTTAGTGCACTCAACAGTGTGTTATGTTAGTGCACTCAACAGTGTGTTATGTTAGTGCACTCAACAGTGTGTGTTATGTTAGTGCACTCAACAGTGTGTGTTATGTTAGTGCACTCAACAGTGTGTTATGTTAGTGCACTCAACAGTGTGTTATGTTAGTGCACTCAACAGTGTGTTGATGTTAGTGCACTCAACAGTGTGTTATGTTAGTGCACTCAACAGTGTGTGTTATGTTAGTGCACTCAACAGTGTGTTATGTTAGTGCACTCAACAGTGTGTGTTATGTTAGTGCACTCAACAGTGTGTTGATGTTAGTGCACTCAACAGTGTGTGTTGATGTCAGTGCACTCAACAATGTGTTATGTTAGTGCACTCAACAGTGTGTTGATGTTAGTGCACTCAACAGTGTGTGTTATGTTAGTGCACTCAACAGTGTGTGTTATGTTAGTGCACTCAACAGTGTGTTGATGTTAGTGCACTCAACAGTGTGTTATGTTAGTGCACTCAACAGTGTGTTATGTTAGTGCACTCAACAGTGTGTGTTATGTTAGTGCACTCAACAGTGTGTGTTATGTTAGTGCACTCAACAGTGTGTGTTATGTTAGTGCACTCAACAGTGTGTTGATGTTAGTGCACTCAACAGTGTGTGTTATGTTAGTGCACTCAACAGTGTGTTATGTTAGTGCACTCAACAGTGTGTGTTATGTTAGTGCACTCAACAGTGTGTTATGTTAGTGCACTCAACAGTGTGTGTTGATGTTAGTGCACTCAACAGTGTGTGTTGATGTTAGTGCACTCAACAGTGTGTGTTGATGTTAGTGCACTCAACAGTGTGTTATGTTAGTGCACTCAACAGTGTGTGTTATGTTAGTGCACTCAACAGTGTGTGTTATGTTAGTGCACTCAACAATGTGTGTTATGTTAGTGCACTCAACAATGTGTGTTATGTTAGTGCACTCAACAGTGTGTTATGTTAGTGCACTCAACAGTGTGTTATGTTAGTGCACTCAACAGTGTGTGTTATGTTAGTGCACTCAACAGTGTGTTGATGTTAGTGCACTCAACAGTGTGTGTTATGTTAGTGCACTCAACAGTGTGTGTTATGTTAGTGCACTCAACAGTGTGTGTTATGTTAGTGCACTCAACAGTGTGTTATGTTAGTGCACTCAACAGTGTGTGTTATGTTAGTGCACTCAACAGTGTGTGTTATGTTAGTGCACTCAACAGTGTGTGTTATGTTAGTGCACTCAACAGTGTGTGTTATGTTAGTGCACTCAACAGTGTGTTGATGTTAGTGCACTCAACAGTGTGTGTTATGTTAGTGCACTCAACAGTGTGTTATGTTAGTGCACTCAACAGTGTGTGTTATGTTAGTGCACTCAACAGTGTGTTATGTTAGTGCACTCAACAGTGTGTGTTGATGTTAGTGCACTCAACAGTGTGTGTTGATGTTAGTGCACTCAACAGTGTGTGTTGATGTTAGTGCACTCAACAATGTGTTATGTTAGTGCACTCAACAGTGTGTGTTATGTTAGTGCACTCAGCAGTGTGTGTTATGTTAGTGCACTCAACAGTGTGTTATGTTAGTGCACTCAACAGTGTGTTATGTTAGTGCACTCAACAGTGTGTGTTATGTTAGTGCACTCAACAGTGTGTGTTATGTTAGTGCACTCAACAGTGTGTGTTATGTTAGTGCACTCAACAGTGTGTTGATGTTAGTGCACTCAACAGTGTGTGTTATGTTAGTGCACTCAACAGTGTGTGTTATGTTAGTGCACTCAACAGTGTGTTATGTTAGTGCACTCAACAGTGTGTGTTATGTTAGTGCACTCAACAGTGTGTGTTATGTTAGTGCACTCAACAGTGTGTGTTATGTTAGTGCACTCAACAGTGTGTAATGTTAGTGCACTCAACAGTGTGTTATGTTAGTGCACTCAACAGTGTGTGTTATGTTAGTGCACTCAACAGTGTGTTATGTTAGTGCACTCAACAGTGTGTGTTATGTTAGTGCACTCAACAGTGTGTGTTATGTTAGTGCACTCAACATGTGTGTTATGTTAGTGCACTCAACAGTGTGTTATGTTAGTGCACTCAACAGTGTGTTATGTTAGTGCACTCAACAGTGTGTGTTATGTTAGTGCACTCAACAGTGTGTTATGTTAGTGCACTCAACAGTGTGTTGATGTTAGTGCACTCAACAGTGTGTGTTATGTTAGTGCACTCAACAGTGTGTTATGTTAGTGCACTCAACAGTGTGTGTTATGTTAGTGCACTCAACAGTGTGTTGATGTTAGTGCACTCAACAGTGTGTTATGTTAGTGCACTCAACAGTGTGTTATGTTAGTGCACTCAACAGTGTGTTATGTTAGTGCACTCAACAGTGTGTTATGTTAGTGCACTCAACAGTGTGTTATGTTAGTGCACTCAACAGTGTGTTGTGTTAGTGCACTCAACAGTGTGTGTTGATGTCAGTGCACTCAACAATGTGTTATGTTAGTGCACTCAACAGTGTGTTGATGTTAGTGCACTCAACAGTGTGTGTTATGTTAGTGCACACAACAGTGTGTGTTATGTTAGTGCACTCAACAGTGTGTTGATGTTAGTGCACTCAACAGTGTGTGTTATGTTAGTGCACTCAACAGTGTGTGTTATGTTAGTGCACTCAGCAGTGTGTGTTATGTTAGTGCACTCAACAGTGTGTTATGTTAGTGCACTCAACAGTGTGTTATGTTAGTGCACTCAACAGTGTGTGTTATGTTAGTGCACTCAACAGTGTGTGTTATGTTAGTGCACTCAACAGTGTGTGTTATGTTAGTGCACTCAACAGTGTGTTGATGTTAGTGCACTCAACAGTGTGTGTTATGTTAGTGCACTCAACAGTGTGTTATGTTAGTGCACTCAACAGTGTGTGTTATGTTAGTGCACTCAACAATGTGTTATGTTAGTGCACTCAACAGTGTGTGTTATGTTAGTGCACTCAACAGTGTGTGTTATGTTAGTGCACTCAACAATGTGTGTTATGTTAGTGCACTCAACAGTGTGTAATGTTAGTGCACTCAACAGTGTGTGTTATGTTAGTGCACTCACAAGTGTGTGTTATGTTAGTGCACTCAACAGTGTGTAATGTTTGTGCACTCAACAGTGTGTGTTATGTTAGTGCACTCACAAGTGTGTGTTATGTTAGTGCACTCAACAGTGTGTGTTATGTTAGTGCACTCAACAGTGTGTTGATGTTAGTGCACTCAACAGTGTGTTATGTCAGTGCACTCAACAGTGTGTTATGTTAGTGCACTCAAGAGTGTGTGTTATGTTAGTGCACTCAACAGTGTGTATTATGTTAGTGCACTCAACAGTGTGTGTTATGTTAGTGCACTCAACAGTGTGTTGATGTTAGTGCACTCAACAGTGTGTGTTATGTTAGTGCACTCAACAATGTGTTATGTTAGTGCACTCAACAGTGTGTTGATGTTAGTGCACTCAACAGTGTGTTATGTTAGTGCACTCAACAGTGTGTGTTATGTTAGTGCACTCAACAGTGTGTGGATGTTAGTGCACTCAACAGTGTGTTATGTTAGTGCACTCAACAGTGTGTTATGTTAGTGCACTCAACAGTGTGTTATGTTAGTGCACTCAACAGTGTGTGTTATGTTAGTGCACTCAACAGTGTGTTGATGTTAGTGCACTCAACAGTGTGTTATGTTAGTGCACTCAACAGTGTGTTATGTTAGTGCACTCAACAGTGTGTGTTGATGTTAGTGCACTCAACAATGTGTTATGTTAGTGCACTCAACAGTGTGTGTTATGTTAGTGCACTCAACAGTGTGTGTTATGTTAGTGCACTCAACAGTGTGTGTTATGTTAGTGCACTCAACAGTGTGTGTTATGTTAGTGCACTCAACAGTGTGTTATGTTAGTGCACTCAACAGTGTGTTATGTTAGTGCACTCAACAATGTGTGGATGTTAGTGCACTCAACAGTGTGTTATGTTAGTGCACTCAACAGTGTGTTATGTTAGTGCACTCAACAGTGTGTTATGTTAGTGCACTCAACAGTGTGTTGATGTTAGTGCACTCAACAATGTGTTATGTTAGTGCACTCAACAGTGTGTTATGTTAGTGCACTCAACAGTGTGTTATGTTAGTGCACTCAACAGTGTGTGTTGATGTTAGTGCACTCAACAATGTGTTATGTTAGTGCACTCAACAGTGTGTTGATGTTAGTGCACTCAACAGTGTGTGTTATGTTAATGCACACAACAGTGTGTGTTATGTTAGTGCACTCAACAGTGTGTTGATGTTAGTGCACTCAACAGTGTGTGTTATGTTAGTGCACTCAACAGTGTGTTTTATGTTAGTGCACTCAGCAGTGTGTGTTATGTTAGTGCACTCAACAGTGTGTTATGTTAGTGCACTCAACAGTGTGTTATGTTAGTGCACTCAACAGTGTGTGTTATGTTAGTGCACTCAACAGTGTGTGTTATGTTAGTGCACTCAACAGTGTGTGTTATGTTAGTGCACTCAACAGTGTGTTGATGTTAGTGCACTCAACAGTGTGTGTTATGTTAGTGCACTCAACAGTGTGTTATGTTAGTGCACTCAACAGTGTGTGTTATGTTAGTGCACTCAACAATGTGTTATGTTAGTGCACTCAACAGTGTGTGTTATGTTAGTGCACTCAACAATGTGTGTTATGTTAGTGCACTCAACAGTGTGTAATGTTAGTGCACTCAACAGTGTGTTATCTTAGTGCACTCAACAGTGTGTGTTATGTTAGTGCACTCAACAGTGTGTAATGTTAGTGCACTCAACAGTGTGTGTTATGTTAGTGCACTCACAAGTGTGTGTTATGTTAGTGCACTCAACAGTGTGTAATGTTTGTGCACTCAACAGTGTGTGTTATGTTAGTGCACTCACAAGTGTGTGTTATGTTAGTGCACTCAACAGTGTGTGTTATGTTAGTGCACTCAACAGTGTGTTGATGTTAGTGCACTCAACAGTGTGTTATGTTAGTGCACTCAACAGTGTGTGTTATGTTAGTGCACTCAACAGTGTGTATTATGTTAGTGCACTCAACAGTGTGTGTTATGTTAGTGCACTCAACAGTGTGTTGATGTTAGTGCACTCAACAGTGTGTGTTATGTTAGTGCACTCAACAATGTGTTATGTTAGTGCACTCAACAGTGTGTTGATGTTAGTGCACTCAACAGTGTGTTATGTTAGTGCACTCAACAGTGTGTGTTATGTTAGTGCACTCAACAGTGTGTGGATGTTAGTGCACTCAACAGTGTGTTATGTTAGTGCACTCAACAGTGTGTTATGTTAGTGCACTCAACAGTGTGTTATGTTAGTGCACTCAACAGTGTGTTATGTTAGTGCACTCAACAGTGTGTTATGTTAGTGCACTCAACAGTGTGTTATGTTAGTGCACTCAACAGTGTGTTGATGTTAGTGCACTCAACAATGTGTTATGTTAGTGCACTCAACAGTGTGTTATGTTAGTGCACTCAACAGTGTGTTATGTTAGTGCACTCAACAGTGTGTGTTGATGTTAGTGCACTCAACAATGTGTTATGTTAGTGCACTCAACAGTGTGTTGATGTTAGTGCACTCAACAGTGTGTGTTATGTTAGTGCACACAACAGTGTGTGTTATGTTAGTGCACTCAACAGTGTGTTGATGTTAGTGCACTCAACAGTGTGTGTTATGTTAGTGCACTCAACAGTGTGTTTTATGTTAGTGCACTCAGCAGTGTGTGTTATGTTAGTGCACTCAACAGTGTGTTATGTTAGTGCACTCAACAGTGTGTTATGTTAGTGCACTCAACAGTGTGTGTTATGTTAGTGCACTCAACAGTGTGTGTTATGTTAGTGCACTCAACAGTGTGTGTTATGTTAGTGCACTCAACAGTGTGTTGATGTTAGTGCACTCAACAGTGTGTGTTATGTTAGTGCACTCAACAGTGTGTTATGTTAGTGCACTCAACAGTGTGTGTTATGTTAGTGCACTCAACAATGTGTTATGTTAGTGCACTCAACAGTGTGTGTTATGTTAGTGCACTCAACAATGTGTGTTATGTTAGTGCACTCAACAGTGTGTAATGTTAGTGCACTCAACAGTGTGTTATCTTAGTGCACTCAACAGTGTGTGTTATGTTAGTGCACTCAACAGTGTGTAATGTTAGTGCACTCAACAGTGTGTGTTATGTTAGTGCACTCACAAGTGTGTGTTATGTTAGTGCACTCAACAGTGTGTAATGTTTGTGCACTCAACAGTGTGTGTTATGTTAGTGCACTCACAAGTGTGTGTTATGTTAGTGCACTCAACAGTGTGTGTTATGTTAGTGCACTCAACAGTGAGTTGATGTTAGTGCACTCAACAGTGTGTTATGTTAGTGCACTCAACAGTGTGTGTTATGTTAGTGCACTCAACAGTGTGTATTATGTTAGTGCACTCAACAGTGTGTGTTATGTTAGTGCACTCAACAGTGTGTTGATGTTAGTGCACTCAACAGTGTGTGTTATGTTAGTGCACTCAACAATGTGTTATGTTAGTGCACTCAACAGTGTGTTGATGTTAGTGCACTCAACAGTGTGTTATGTTAGTGCACTCAACAGTGTGTGTTATGTTAGTGCACTCAACAGTGTGTGGATGTTAGTGCACTCAACAGTGTGTTATGTTAGTGCACTCAACAGTGTGTTATGTTAGTGCACTCAACAGTGTGTTATGTTAGTGCACTCAACAGTGTGTGTTATGTTAGTGCACTCAACAGTGTGTGTTATGTTAGTGCACTCAACAGTGTGTTATGTTAGTGCACTCAACAGTGTGTTGATGTTAGTGCACTCAACAGTGTGTTATGTTAGTGCACTCAACAGTGTGTGTTATGTTAGTGCACTCAACAATGTGTTATGTTAGTGCACTCAACAGTGTGTGTTATGTTAGTGCACTCAACAGTGTGTGTTATGTTAGTGCACTCAACAGTGTGTGTTATGTTAGTGCACTCAACAGTGTGTGTTATGTTAGTGCACTCAACAGTGTGTTATGTTAGTGCACTCAACAGTGTGTTATGTTAGTGCACTCAACAATGTGTGGATGTTAGTGCACTCAACAGTGTGTTATGTTAGTGCACTCAACAGTGTGTTATGTTAGTGCACTCAACAGTGTGTTATGTTAGTGCACTCAACAGTGTGTTGATGTTAGTGCACTCAACAATGTGTTATGTTAGTGCACTCAACAGTGTGTTATGTTAGTGCACTCAACAGTGTGTTATGTTAGTGCACTCAACAGTGTGTGTTGATGTTAGTGCACTCAACAATGTGTTATGTTAGTGCACTCAACAGTGTGTTGATGTTAGTGCACTCAACAGTGTGTGTTATGTTAATGCACACAACAGTGTGTGTTATGTTAGTGCACTCAACAGTGTGTTGATGTTAGTGCACTCAACAGTGTGTGTTATGTTAGTGCACTCAACAGTGTGTTTTATGTTAGTGCACTCAGCAGTGTGTGTTATGTTAGTGCACTCAACAGTGTGTTATGTTAGTGCACTCAACAGTGTGTTATGTTAGTGCACTCAACAGTGTGTGTTATGTTAGTGCACTCAACAGTGTGTGTTATGTTAGTGCACTCAACAGTGTGTGTTATGTTAGTGCACTCAACAGTGTGTTGATGTTAGTGCACTCAACAGTGTGTGTTATGTTAGTGCACTCAACAGTGTGTTATGTTAGTGCACTCAACAGTGTGTGTTATGTTAGTGCACTCAACAGTGTGTTATGTTAGTGCACTCAACAGTGTGTGTTGATGTTAGTGCACTCAACAGTGTGTGTTGATGTTAGTGCACTCAACAGTGTGTGTTGATGTTAGTGCACTCAACAATGTGTTATGTTAGTGCAATCAACAGTGAGTGTTATGTTAGTGCACTCAACAGTGTGTTATGTTAGTGCACTCAACAGTGTGTTATGTTAGTGCACTCAACAGTGTGTGTTATGTTAGTGCACTCAACAGTGTGTTATGTTAGTGCACTCAACAGTGTGTGTTATGTTAGTGCACTCAACAGTGTGTTATGTTAGTGCACTCAACAGTGTGTTATGTTAGTGCACTCAACAGTGAGTTGATGTTAGTGCACTCAACAATGTCTTTTGTTAGTGCACTCAACAGTGTGTGTTATGTTAGTGCACTCAACAGTGTGTTATGTTAGTGCACTCAACAGTGTGTGTTATGTTAGTGCACTCAACAGTGTGTTGATGTTAGTGCACTCAACAATGTGTTATGTTAGTGCACTCAACAGTGTGTTATGTTAGTGCACTCAACAGTGTGTTATGTTAGTGCACTCAACAGTGTGTGTTGATGTCAGTGCACTCAACAATGTGTTATGTTAGTGCACTCAACAGTGTGTTGATGTTAGTGCACTCAACAGTGTGTGTTATGTTAGTGCACACAACAGTGTGTGTTATGTTAGTGCACTCAACAGTGTGTTGATGTTAGTGCACTCAACAGTGTGTTATGTTAGTGCACTCAACAGTGTGTTATGTTAGTGCACTCAACAGTGTGTGTTATGTTAGTGCACTCAACAGTGTGTGTTATGTTAGTGCACTCAACAGTGTGTGTTATGTTAGTGCACTCAACAGTGTGTTGATGTTAGTGCACTCAACAGTGTGTGTTATGTTAGTGCACTCAACAGTGTGTTATGTTAGTGCACACAACAGTGTGTGTTATGTTAGTGCACTCAACAGTGTGTTATGTTAGTGCACTCAACAGTGTGTGTTATGTTAGTGCACTCAACAGTGTGTGTTGATGTTAGTGCACTCAACAGTGTGTTATGTTAGTGCACTCAACAGTGTGTGTTATGTTAGTGCACTCAACAGTGTGTGGATGTTAGTGCACTCAACAGTGTGTTATGTTAGTGCACTCAACAGTGTGTGGATGTTAGTGCACTCAACAGTGTGTTATGTTAGTGCACTCAACAGTGTGTTATGTTAGTGCACTCAACAGTGTGTTATGTTAGTGCACTCAACAGTGTGTGTTATGTTAGTGCACTCAACAGTGTGTGTTATGTTAGTGCACTCAACAGTGTGTTATGTTAGTGCACTCAACAGTGTGTTGATGTTAGTGCACTCAACAGTGTGTTATGTTAGTGCACTCAACAGTGTGTGTTATGTTAGTGCACTCAACAATGTGTTATGTTAGTGCACTCAACAGTGTGTGTTATGTTAGTGCACTCAACAGTGTGTGTTATGTTAGTGCACTCAACAGTGTGTGTTATGTTAGTGCACTCAACAGTGTGTGTTATGTTAGTGCACTCAACAGTGTGTTATGTTAGTGCACTCAACAGTGTGTTATGTTAGTGCACTCAACAATGTGTGGATGTTAGTGCACTCAACAGTGTGTTATGTTAGTGCACTCAACAGTGTGTTATGTTAGTGCACTCAACAGTGTGTTATGTTAGTGCACTCAACAGTGTGTTGATGTTAGTGCACTCAACA
This sequence comes from Salmo salar, assembly GCF_965601325.2. Classification (NCBI taxonomy): domain Eukaryota; kingdom Metazoa; phylum Chordata; class Actinopteri; order Salmoniformes; family Salmonidae; genus Salmo; species Salmo salar. The sequence continues at coordinate 140,694 of NW_027675604.1, read as the reverse complement.
ATGTGTTATGTTAGTGCACTCAACAGTGTGTTATGTTAGTGCACTCAACAGTGTGTTATGTTAGTGCACTCAACAGTGTGTGTTGATGTTAGTGCACTCAACAATGTGTTATGTTAGTGCACTCAACAGTGTGTTGATGTTAGTGCACTCAACAGTGTGTGTTATGTTAATGCACACAACAGTGTGTGTTATGTTAGTGCACTCAACAGTGTGTTGATGTTAGTGCACTCAACAGTGTGTGTTATGTTAGTGCACTCAACAGTGTGTTTTATGTTAGTGCACTCAGCAGTGTGTGTTATGTTAGTGCACTCAACAGTGTGTTATGTTAGTGCACTCAACAGTGTGTTATGTTAGTGCACTCAACAGTGTGTGTTATGTTAGTGCACTCAACAGTGTGTGTTATGTTAGTGCACTCAACAGTGTGTGTTATGTTAGTGCACTCAACAGTGTGTTGATGTTAGTGCACTCAACAGTGTGTGTTATGTTAGTGCACTCAACAGTGTGTTATGTTAGTGCACTCAACAGTGTGTGTTATGTTAGTGCACTCAACAGTGTGTTATGTTAGTGCACTCAACAGTGTGTGTTGATGTTAGTGCACTCAACAGTGTGTGTTGATGTTAGTGCACTCAACAGTGTGTGTTGATGTTAGTGCACTCAACAATGTGTTATGTTAGTGCAATCAACAGTGAGTGTTATGTTAGTGCACTCAACAGTGTGTTATGTTAGTGCACTCAACAGTGTGTTATGTTAGTGCACTCAACAGTGTGTGTTATGTTAGTGCACTCAACAGTGTGTTATGTTAGTGCACTCAACAGTGTGTGTTATGTTAGTGCACTCAACAGTGTGTTATGTTAGTGCACTCAACAGTGTGTTATGTTAGTGCACTCAACAGTGAGTTGATGTTAGTGCACTCAACAATGTGTTATGTTAGTGCACTCAACAGTGTGTGTTATGTTAGTGCACTCAACAGTGTGTTATGTTAGTGCACTCAACAGTGTGTGTTATGTTAGTGCACTCAACAGTGTGTTGATGTTAGTGCACTCAACAATGTGTTATGTTAGTGCACTCAACAGTGTGTTATGTTAGTGCACTCAACAGTGTGTTATGTTAGTGCACTCAACAGTGTGTGTTGATGTCAGTGCACTCAACAATGTGTTATGTTAGTGCACTCAACAGTGTGTTGATGTTAGTGCACTCAACAGTGTGTGTTATGTTAGTGCACACAACAGTGTGTGTTATGTTAGTGCACTCAACAGTGTGTTGATGTTAGTGCACTCAACAGTGTGTTATGTTAGTGCACTCAACAGTGTGTTATGTTAGTGCACTCAACAGTGTGTGTTATGTTAGTGCACTCAACAGTGTGTGTTATGTTAGTGCACTCAACAGTGTGTGTTATGTTAGTGCACTCAACAGTGTGTTGATGTTAGTGCACTCAACAGTGTGTGTTATGTTAGTGCACTCAACAGTGTGTTATGTTAGTGCACTCAACAGTGTGTGTTATGTTAGTGCACTCAACAGTGTGTTATGTTAGTGCACTCAACAGTGTGTGTTATGTTAGTGCACTCAACAGTGTGTGTTGATGTTAGTGCACTCAACAGTGTGTTATGTTAGTGCACTCAACAGTGTGTGTTATGTTAGTGCACTCAACAGTGTGTGGATGTTAGTGCACTCAACAGTGTGTTATGTTAGTGCACTCAACAGTGTGTTATGTTAGTGCACTCAACAGTGTGTTATGTTAGTGCACTCAACAGTGTGTTATGTTAGTGCACTCAACAGTGTGTTATGTTAGTGCACTCAACAGTGTGTTATGTTAGTGCACTCAACAGTGTGTTGATGTTAGTGCACTCAACAATGTGTTATGTTAGTGCACTCAACAGTGTGTTATGTTAGTGCACTCAACAGTGTGTTATGTTAGTGCACTCAACAGTGTGTGTTGATGTTAGTGCACTCAACAATGTGTTATGTTAGTGCACTCAACAGTGTGTTGATGTTAGTGCACTCAACAGTGTGTGTTATGTTAGTGCACACAACAGTGTGTGTTATGTTAGTGCACTCAACAGTGTGTTGATGTTAGTGCACTCAACAGTGTGTGTTATGTTAGTGCACTCAACAGTGTGTTTTATGTTAGTGCACTCAGCAGTGTGTGTTATGTTAGTGCACTCAACAGTGTGTTATGTTAGTGCACTCAACAGTGTGTTATGTTAGTGCACTCAACAGTGTGTGTTATGTTAGTGCACTCAACAGTGTGTGTTATGTTAGTGCACTCAACAGTGTGTGTTATGTTAGTGCACTCAACAGTGTGTTGATGTTAGTGCACTCAACAGTGTGTGTTATGTTAGTGCACTCAACAGTGTGTTATGTTAGTGCACTCAACAGTGTGTGTTATGTTAGTGCACTCAACAATGTGTTATGTTAGTGCACTCAACAGTGTGTGTTATGTTAGTGCACTCAACAATGTGTGTTATGTTAGTGCACTCAACAGTGTGTAATGTTAGTGCACTCAACAGTGTGTTATCTTAGTGCACTCAACAGTGTGTGTTATGTTAGTGCACTCAACAGTGTGTAATGTTAGTGCACTCAACAGTGTGTGTTATGTTAGTGCACTCACAAGTGTGTGTTATGTTAGTGCACTCAACAGTGTGTAATGTTTGTGCACTCAACAGTGTGTGTTATGTTAGTGCACTCACAAGTGTGTGTTATGTTAGTGCACTCAACAGTGTGTGTTATGTTAGTGCACTCAACAGTGTGTTGATGTTAGTGCACTCAACAGTGTGTTATGTTAGTGCACTCAACAGTGTGTGTTATGTTAGTGCACTCAACAGTGTGTATTATGTTAGTGCACTCAACAGTGTGTGTTATGTTAGTGCACTCAACAGTGTGTTGATGTTAGTGCACTCAACAGTGTGTGTTATGTTAGTGCACTCAACAATGTGTTATGTTAGTGCACTCAACAGTGTGTTGATGTTAGTGCACTCAACAGTGTGTTATGTTAGTGCACTCAACAGTGTGTGTTATGTTAGTGCACTCAACAGTGTGTGGATGTTAGTGCACTCAACAGTGTGTTATGTTAGTGCACTCAACAGTGTGTTATGTTAGTGCACTCAACAGTGTGTTATGTTAGTGCACTCAACAGTGTGTGTTATGTTAGTGCACTCAACAGTGTGTGTTATGTTAGTGCACTCAACAGTGTGTTATGTTAGTGCACTCAACAGTGTGTTGATGTTAGTGCACTCAACAGTGTGTTATGTTAGTGCACTCAACAGTGTGTGTTATGTTAGTGCACTCAACAATGTGTTATGTTAGTGCACTCAACAGTGTGTGTTATGTTAGTGCACTCAACAGTGTGTGTTATGTTAGTGCACTCAACAGTGTGTGTTATGTTAGTGCACTCAACAGTGTGTGTTATGTTAGTGCACTCAACAGTGTGTTATGTTAGTGCACTCAACAGTGTGTTATGTTAGTGCACTCAACAATGTGTGGATGTTAGTGCACTCAACAGTGTGTTATGTTAGTGCACTCAACAGTGTGTTATGTTAGTGCACTCAACAGTGTGTTATGTTAGTGCACTCAACAGTGTGTTGATGTTAGTGCACTCAACAATGTGTTATGTTAGTGCACTCAACAGTGTGTTATGTTAGTGCACTCAACAGTGTGTTATGTTAGTGCACTCAACAGTGTGTGTTGATGTTAGTGCACTCAACAATGTGTTATGTTAGTGCACTCAACAGTGTGTTGATGTTAGTGCACTCAACAGTGTGTGTTATGTTAATGCACACAACAGTGTGTGTTATGTTAGTGCACTCAACAGTGTGTTGATGTTAGTGCACTCAACAGTGTGTGTTATGTTAGTGCACTCAACAGTGTGTTTTATGTTAGTGCACTCAGCAGTGTGTGTTATGTTAGTGCACTCAACAGTGTGTTATGTTAGTGCACTCAACAGTGTGTTATGTTAGTGCACTCAACAGTGTGTGTTATGTTAGTGCACTCAACAGTGTGTGTTATGTTAGTGCACTCAACAGTGTGTGTTATGTTAGTGCACTCAACAGTGTGTTGATGTTAGTGCACTCAACAGTGTGTGTTATGTTAGTGCACTCAACAGTGTGTTATGTTAGTGCACTCAACAGTGTGTGTTATGTTAGTGCACTCAACAGTGTGTTATGTTAGTGCACTCAACAGTGTGTGTTGATGTTAGTGCACTCAACAGTGTGTGTTGATGTTAGTGCACTCAACAGTGTGTGTTGATGTTAGTGCACTCAACAATGTGTTATGTTAGTGCAATCAACAGTGAGTGTTATGTTAGTGCACTCAACAGTGTGTTATGTTAGTGCACTCAACAGTGTGTTATGTTAGTGCACTCAACAGTGTGTGTTATGTTAGTGCACTCAACAGTGTGTTATGTTAGTGCACTCAACAGTGTGTGTTATGTTAGTGCACTCAACAGTGTGTTATGTTAGTGCACTCAACAGTGTGTTATGTTAGTGCACTCAACAGTGAGTTGATGTTAGTGCACTCAACAATGTGTTATGTTAGTGCACTCAACAGTGTGTGTTATGTTAGTGCACTCAACAGTGTGTTATGTTAGTGCACTCAACAGTGTGTGTTATGTTAGTGCACTCAACAGTGTGTTGATGTTAGTGCACTCAACAATGTGTTATGTTAGTGCACTCAACAGTGTGTTATGTTAGTGCACTCAACAGTGTGTTATGTTAGTGCACTCAACAGTGTGTGTTGATGTCAGTGCACTCAACAATGTGTTATGTTAGTGCACTCAACAGTGTGTTGATGTTAGTGCACTCAACAGTGTGTGTTATGTTAGTGCACACAACAGTGTGTGTTATGTTAGTGCACTCAACAGTGTGTTGATGTTAGTGCACTCAACAGTGTGTTATGTTAGTGCACTCAACAGTGTGTTATGTTAGTGCACTCAACAGTGTGTGTTATGTTAGTGCACTCAACAGTGTGTGTTATGTTAGTGCACTCAACAGTGTGTGTTATGTTAGTGCACTCAACAGTGTGTTGATGTTAGTGCACTCAACAGTGTGTGTTATGTTAGTGCACTCAACAGTGTGTTATGTTAGTGCACTCAACAGTGTGTGTTATGTTAGTGCACTCAACAGTGTGTTATGTTAGTGCACTCAACAGTGTGTGTTGATGTTAGTGCACTCAACAGTGTGTGTTGATGTTAGTGCACTCAACAGTGTGTGTTGATGTTAGTGCACTCAACAATGTGTTATGTTAGTGCACTCAACAGTGTGTGTTATGTTAGTGCACTCAACAGTGTGTGTTATGTTAGTGCACTCAACAATGTGTGTTATGTTAGTGCACTCAACATGTGTGTTGATGTTAGTGCACTCAACAGTGTGTGTTATGTTAGTGCACACAACAGTGTGTGTTATGTTAGTGCACTCAACAGTGTGTTGATGTTAGTGCACTCAACAGTGTGTTATGTTAGTGCACTCAACAGTGTGTTATGTTAGTGCACTCAACAGTGTGTGTTATGTTAGTGCACTCAACAGTGTGTGTTATGTTAGTGCACTCAACAGTGTGTGTTATGTTAGTGCACTCAACAGTGTGTTGATGTTAGTGCACTCAACAGTGTGTGTTATGTTAGTGCACTCAACAGTGTGTTATGTTAGTGCACTCAACAGTGTGTGTTATGTTAGTGCACTCAACAGTGTGTTATGTTAGTGCACTCAACAGTGTGTGTTGATGTTAGTGCACTCAACAGTGTGTGTTGATGTTAGTGCACTCAACAGTGTGTGTTGATGTTAGTGCACTCAACAATGTGTTATGTTAGTGCACTCAACAGTGTGTGTTATGTTAGTGCACTCAACAGTGTGTGTTATGTTAGTGCACTCAACAATGTGTGTTATGTTAGTGCACTCAACAATGTGTGTTATGTTAGTGCACTCAACAGTGTGTTATGTTAGTGCACTCAACAGTGTGTTGTGTTAGTGCACTCAACAGTGTGTGTTATGTTAGTGCACTCAACAGTGTGTTGATGTTAGTGCACTCAACAGTGTGTGTTATGTTAGTGCACACAACAGTGTGTGTTATGTTAGTGCACTCAACAGTGTGTTGATGTTAGTGCACTCAACAGTGTGTGTTATGTTAGTGCACTCAACAGTGTGTGTTATGTTAGTGCACTCAGCAGTGTGTGTTATGTTAGTGCACTCAACAGTGTGTTATGTTAGTGCACTCAACAGTGTGTGTTATGTTAGTGCACTCAACAGTGTGTTATGTTAGTGCACTCAACAGTGTGTTATGTTAGTGCACTCAACAGTGAGTTGATGTTAGTGCACTCAACAATGTGTTATGTTAGTGCACTCAACAGTGTGTGTTATGTTAGTGCACTCAACAGTGTGTTATGTTAGTGCACTCAACAGTGTGTGTTATGTTAGTGCACTCAACAGTGTGTTGATGTTAGTGCACTCAACAATGTGTTATGTTAGTGCACTCAACAGTGTGTTATGTTAGTGCACTCAACAGTGTGTTATGTTAGTGCACTCAACAGTGTGTGTTGATGTTAGTGCACTCAACAATGTGTTATGTTAGTGCACTCAACAGTGTGTTGATGTTAGTGCACTCAACAGTGTGTGTTATGTTAGTGCACTCAACAGTGTGTGTTATGTTAGTGCACTCAACAGTGTGTTGATGTTAGTGCACTCAACAGTGTGTTATGTTAGTGCACTCAACAGTGTGTTATGTTAGTGCACTCAACAGTGTGTGTTATGTTAGTGCACTCAACAGTGTGTGTTATGTTAGTGCACTCAACAGTGTGTGTTATGTTAGTGCACTCAACAGTGTGTTGATGTTAGTGCACTCAACAGTGTGTGTTATGTTAGTGCACTCAACAGTGTGTGTTGATGTTAGTGCACTCAACAATGTGTTATGTTAGTGCACTCAACAGTGTGTGTTATGTTAGTGCACTCAACAGTGTGTGTTATGTTAGTGCACTCAACAATGTGTGTTATGTTAGTGCACTCAACAATGTGTGTTATGTTAGTGCACTCAACAGTGTGTTATGTTAGTGCACTCAACAGTGTGTTGTGTTAGTGCACTCAACAGTGTGTGTTATGTTAGTGCACTCAACAGTGTGTTGATGTTAGTGCACTCAACAGTGTGTGTTATGTTAGTGCACTCAACAGTGTGTGTTATGTTAGTGCACTCAACAGTGTGTTGATGTTAGTGCACTCAACAGTGTGTGTTATGTTAGTGCACTCAACAGTGTGTGTTATGTTAGTGCACTCAACAGTGTGTGTTATGTTAGTGCACTCAACAGTGTGTTATGTTAGTGCACTCAACAGTGTGTGTTATGTTAGTGCACTCAACAGTGTGTTATGTTAGTGCACTCAACAGTGTGTTATGTTAGTGCACTCAACAGTGAGTTGATGTTAGTGCACTCAACAATGTGTTATGTTAGTGCACTCAACAGTGTGTGTTATGTTAGTGCACTCAACAGTGTGTTATGTTAGTGCACTCAACAGTGTGTGTTATGTTAGTGCACTCAACAGTGTGTTGATGTTAGTGCACTCAACAATGTGTTATGTTAGTGCACTCAACAGTGTGTTATGTTAGTGCACTCAACAGTGTGTTATGTTAGTGCACTCAACAGTGTGTGTTGATGTCAGTGCACTCAACAATGTGTTATGTTAGTGCACTCAACAGTGTGTTGATGTTAGTGCACTCAACAGTGTGTGTTATGTTAGTGCACACAACAGTGTGTGTTATGTTAGTGCACTCAACAGTGTGTTGATGTTAGTGCACTCAACAGTGTGTTATGTTAGTGCACTCAACAGTGTGTTATGTTAGTGCACTCAACAGTGTGTGTTATGTTAGTGCACTCAACAGTGTGTGTTATGTTAGTGCACTCAACAGTGTGTGTTATGTTAGTGCACTCAACAGTGTGTTGATGTTAGTGCACTCAACAGTGTGTGTTATGTTAGTGCACTCAACAGTGTGTTATGTTAGTGCACTCAACAGTGTGTGTTATGTTAGTGCACTCAACAGTGTGTTATGTTAGTGCACTCAACAGTGTGTGTTGATGTTAGTGCACTCAACAGTGTGTTTGATGTTAGTGCACTCAACAGTGTGTGTTGATGTTAGTGCACTCAACAATGTGTTATGTTAGTGCACTCAACAGTGTGTGTTATGTTAGTGCACTCAACAGTGTGTGTTATGTTAGTGCACTCAACAATGTGTGTTATGTTAGTGCACTCAACAATGTGTGTTATGTTAGTGCACTCAACAGTGTGTTATGTTAGTGCACTCAACAGTGTGTTGTGTTAGTGCACTCAACAGTGTGTGTTATGTTAGTGCACTCAACAGTGTGTTGATGTTAGTGCACTCAACAGTGTGTGTTATGTTAGTGCACTCAACAGTGTGTGTTATGTTAGTGCACTCAACAGTGTGTGTTATGTTAGTGCACTCAACAGTGTGTTGATGTTAGTGCACTCAACAGTGTGTGTTATGTTAGTGCACTCAACAGTGTGTGTTATGTTAGTGCACTCAGCAGTGTGTGTTATGTTAGTGCACTCAACAGTGTGTTATGTTAGTGCACTCAACAGTGTGTGTTATGTTAGTGCACTCAACAGTGTGTGTTATGTTAGTGCACTCAACAGTGTGTGTTATGTTAGTGCACTCAACAGTGTGTGTTATGTTAGTGCACTCAACAGTGTGTTGATGTTAGTGCACTCAACAGTGTGTGTTATGTTAGTGCACTCAACAGTGTGTTATGTTAGTGCACTCAACAGTGTGTGTTATGTTAGTGCACTCAACAGTGTGTTATGTTAGTGCACTCAACAGTGTGTGTTGATGTTAGTGCACTCAACAGTGTGTGTTGATGTTAGTGCACTCAACAGTGTGTGTTGATGTTAGTGCACTCAACAATGTGTTATGTTAGTGCACTCAACAGTGTGTGTTATGTTAGTGCACTCAACAGTGTGTGTTATGTTAGTGCACTCAACAGTGTGTTATGTTAGTGCACTCAACAGTGTGTTATGTTAGTGCACTCAACAGTGTGTGTTATGTTAGTGCACTCAACAGTGTGTGTTATGTTAGTGCACTCAACAGTGTGTGTTATGTTAGTGCACTCAACAGTGTGTTGATGTTAGTGCACTCAACAGTGTGTGTTATGTTAGTGCACTCAACAGTGTGTGTTATGTTAGTGCACTCAACAGTGTGTTATGTTAGTGCACTCAACAGTGTGTGTTATGTTAGTGCACTCAACAGTGTGTGTTATGTTAGTGCACTCAACAGTGTGTGTTATGTTAGTGCACTCAACAGTGTGTTATGTTAGTGCACTCAACAGTGTGTTATGTTAGTGCACTCAACAGTGTGTGTTATGTTAGTGCACTCAACAGTGTGTTATGTTAGTGCACTCAACAGTGTGTGTTATGTTAGTGCACTCAACAGTGTGTGTTATGTTAGTGCACTCAACAATGTGTGTTATGTTAGTGCACTCAACAGTGTGTTATGTTAGTGCACTCAACAGTGTGTTATGTTAGTGCACTCAACAGTGTGTTATGTTAGTGCACTCAACAGTGTGTGTTGATGTTAGTGCACTCAACAATGTGTTATGTTAGTGCACTCAACAGTGTGTTGATGTTAGTGCACTCAACAGTGTGTGTTATGTTAGTGCACACAACAGTGTGTGTTATGTTAGTGCACTCAACAGTGTGTTGATGTTAGTGCACTCAACAGTGTGTGTTATGTTAGTGCACTCAACAGTGTGTTTTATGTTAGTGCACTCAGCAGTGTGTGTTATGTTAGTGCACTCAACAGTGTGTTATGTTAGTGCACTCAACAGTGTGTTATGTTAGTGCACTCAACAGTGTGTGTTATGTTAGTGCACTCAACAGTGTGTGTTATGTTAGTGCACTCAACAGTGTGTGTTATGTTAGTGCACTCAACAGTGTGTTGATGTTAGTGCACTCAACAGTGTGTGTTATGTTAGTGCACTCAACAGTGTGTTATGTTAGTGCACTCAACAGTGTGTGTTATGTTAGTGCACTCAACAGTGTGTTATGTTAGTGCACTCAACAGTGTGTGTTGATGTTAGTGCACTCAACAGTGTGTGTTGATGTTAGTGCACTCAACAGTGTGTGTTGATGTTAGTGCACTCAACAATGTGTTATGTTAGTGCACTCAACAGTGAGTGTTATGTTAGTGCACTCAACAGTGTGTTATGTTAGTGCACTCAACAGTGTGTTATGTTAGTGCACTCAACAGTGTGTGTTATGTTAGTGCACTCAACAGTGTGTTATGTTAGTGCACTCAACAGTGTGTGTTATGTTAGTGCACTCAACAGTGTGTTATGTTAGTGCACTCAACAGTGTGTTATGTTAGTGCACTCAACAGTGAGTTGATGTTAGTGCACTCAACAATGTGTTATGTTAGTGCACTCAACAGTGTGTGTTATGTTAGTGCACTCAACAGTGTGTTATGTTAGTGCACTCAACAGTGTGTGTTATGTTAGTGCACTCAACAGTGTGTTGATGTTAGTGCACTCAACAATGTGTTATGTTAGTGCACTCAACAGTGTGTTATGTTAGTGCACTCAACAGTGTGTTATGTTAGTGCACTCAACAGTGTGTGTTGATGTCAGTGCACTCAACAATGTGTTATGTTAGTGCACTCAACAGTGTGTTGATGTTAGTGCACTCAACAGTGTGTGTTATGTTAGTGCACACAACAGTGTGTGTTATGTTAGTGCACTCAACAGTGTGTTGATGTTAGTGCACTCAACAGTGTGTTATGTTAGTGCACTCAACAGTGTGTTATGTTAGTGCACTCAACAGTGTGTGTTATGTTAGTGCACTCAACAGTGTGTGTTATGTTAGTGCACTCAACAGTGTGTGTTATGTTAGTGCACTCAACAGTGTGTTGATGTTAGTGCACTCAACAGTGTGTGTTATGTTAGTGCACTCAACAGTGTGTTATGTTAGTGCACTCAACAGTGTGTGTTATGTTAGTGCACTCAACAGTGTGTTATGTTAGTGCACTCAACAGTGTGTGTTGATGTTAGTGCACTCAACAGTGTGTGTTGATGTTAGTGCACTCAACAGTGTGTGTTGATGTTAGTGCACTCAACAATGTGTTATGTTAGTGCACTCAACAGTGTGTGTTATGTTAGTGCACTCAACAGTGTGTGTTATGTTAGTGCACTCAACAATGTGTGTTATGTTAGTGCACTCAACAATGTGTGTTGATGTTAGTGCACTCAACAGTGTGTGTTATGTTAGTGCACACAACAGTGTGTGTTATGTTAGTGCACTCAACAGTGTGTTGATGTTAGTGCACTCAACAGTGTGTTATGTTAGTGCACTCAACAGTGTGTTATGTTAGTGCACTCAACAGTGTGTGTTATGTTAGTGCACTCAACAGTGTGTGTTATGTTAGTGCACTCAACAGTGTGTGTTATGTTAGTGCACTCAACAGTGTGTTGATGTTAGTGCACTCAACAGTGTGTGTTATGTTAGTGCACTCAACAGTGTGTTATGTTAGTGCACTCAACAGTGTGTGTTATGTTAGTGCACTCAACAGTGTGTTATGTTAGTGCACTCAACAGTGTGTGTTGATGTTAGTGCACTCAACAGTGTGTGTTGATGTTAGTGCACTCAACAGTGTGTGTTGATGTTAGTGCACTCAACAATGTGTTATGTTAGTGCACTCAACAGTGTGTGTTATGTTAGTGCACTCAACAGTGTGTGTTATGTTAGTGCACTCAACAATGTGTGTTATGTTAGTGCACTCAACAATGTGTGTTATGTTAGTGCACTCAACAGTGTGTTATGTTAGTGCACTCAACAGTGTGTTGTGTTAGTGCACTCAACAGTGTGTGTTATGTTAGTGCACTCAACAGTGTGTTGATGTTAGTGCACTCAACAGTGTGTGTTATGTTAGTGCACACAACAGTGTGTGTTATGTTAGTGCACTCAACAGTGTGTTGATGTTAGTGCACTCAACAGTGTGTGTTATGTTAGTGCACTCAACAGTGTGTGTTATGTTAGTGCACTCAGCAGTGTGTGTTATGTTAGTGCACTCAACAGTGTGTTATGTTAGTGCACTCAACAGTGTGTGTTATGTTAGTGCACTCAACAGTGTGTTATGTTAGTGCACTCAACAGTGTGTTATGTTAGTGCACTCAACAGTGAGTTGATGTTAGTGCACTCAACAATGTGTTATGTTAGTGCACTCAACAGTGTGTGTTATGTTAGTGCACTCAACAGTGTGTTATGTTAGTGCACTCAACAGTGTGTGTTATGTTAGTGCACTCAACAGTGTGTTGATGTTAGTGCACTCAACAATGTGTTATGTTAGTGCACTCAACAGTGTGTTATGTTAGTGCACTCAACAGTGTGTTATGTTAGTGCACTCAACAGTGTGTGTTGATGTCAGTGCACTCAACAATGTGTTATGTTAGTGCACTCAACAGTGTGTTGATGTTAGTGCACTCAACAGTGTGTGTTATGTTAGTGCACACAACAGTGTGTGTTATGTTAGTGCACTCAACAGTGTGTTGATGTTAGTGCACTCAACAGTGTGTTATGTTAGTGCACTCAACAGTGTGTTATGTTAGTGCACTCAACAGTGTGTGTTATGTTAGTGCACTCAACAGTGTGTGTTATGTTAGTGCACTCAACAGTGTGTGTTATGTTAGTGCACTCAACAGTGTGTTGATGTTAGTGCACTCAACAGTGTGTGTTATGTTAGTGCACTCAACAGTGTGTTATGTTAGTGCACTCAACAGTGTGTGTTATGTTAGTGCACTCAACAGTGTGTTATGTTAGTGCACTCAACAGTGTGTGTTGATGTTAGTGCACTCAACAGTGTGTTTTGATGTTAGTGCACTCAACAGTGTGTGTTGATGTTAGTGCACTCAACAATGTGTTATGTTAGTGCACTCAACAGTGTGTGTTATGTTAGTGCACTCAACAGTGTGTGTTATGTTAGTGCACTCAACAATGTGTGTTATGTTAGTGCACTCAACAATGTGTGTTATGTTAGTGCACTCAACAGTGTGTTATGTTAGTGCACTCAACAGTGTGTTGTGTTAGTGCACTCAACAGTGTGTGTTATGTTAGTGCACTCAACAGTGTGTTGATGTTAGTGCACTCAACAGTGTGTGTTATGTTAGTGCACACAACAGTGTGTGTTATGTTAGTGCACTCAACAGTGTGTTGATGTTAGTGCACTCAACAGTGTGTGTTATGTTAGTGCACTCAACAGTGTGTGTTATGTTAGTGCACTCAGCAGTGTGTGTTATGTTAGTGCACTCAACAGTGTGTTATGTTAGTGCACTCAACAGTGTGTGTTATGTTAGTGCACTCAACAGTGTGTGTTATGTTAGTGCACTCAACAGTGTGTGTTATGTTAGTGCACTCAACAGTGTGTGTTATGTTAGTGCACTCAACAGTGTGTTGATGTTAGTGCACTCAACAGTGTGTGTTATGTTAGTGCACTCAACAGTGTGTTATGTTAGTGCACTCAACAGTGTGTGTTATGTTAGTGCACTCAACAGTGTGTTATGTTAGTGCACTCAACAGTGTGTGTTGATGTTAGTGCACTCAACAGTGTGTGTTGATGTTAGTGCACTCAACAGTGTGTGTTGATGTTAGTGCACTCAACAATGTGTTATGTTAGTGCACTCAACAGTGTGTGTTATGTTAGTGCACTCAGCAGTGTGTGTTATGTTAGTGCACTCAACAGTGTGTTATGTTAGTGCACTCAACAGTGTGTTATGTTAGTGCACTCAACAGTGTGTGTTATGTTAGTGCACTCAACAGTGTGTGTTATGTTAGTGCACTCAACAGTGTGTGTTATGTTAGTGCACTCAACAGTGTGTTGATGTTAGTGCACTCAACAGTGTGTGTTATGTTAGTGCACTCAACAGTGTGTGTTATGTTAGTGCACTCAACAGTGTGTTATGTTAGTGCACTCAACAGTGTGTGTTATGTTAGTGCACTCAATAGTGTGTGTTATGTTAGTGCACTCAACAATGTGTGTTATGTTAGTGCACTCAACAGTGTGTAATGTTAGTGCAATCAACAGTGTGTTATGTTAGTGCACTCAACAGTGTGTGTTATGTTAGTGCACTCAACAATGTGTTATGTTAGTGCACTCAACAGTGTGTGTTATGTTAGTGCACTCAACAGTGTGTGTTATGTTAGTGCACTCAACAATGTGTGTTATGTTAGTGCACTCAACAGTGTGTAATGTTAGTGCACTCAACAGTGTGTTATGTTAGTGCACTCAACAGTGTGTGTTATGTTAGTGCACTCAACAGTGTGTAATGTTAGTGCACTCAACAGTGTGTGTTATGTTAGTGCACTCACAAGTGTGTGTTATGTTAGTGCACTCAACAGTGTGTAATGTTAGTGCACTCAACAGTGTGTGTTATGTTAGTGCACTCACAAGTTTGTGTTATGTTAGTGCACTCAACAGTGTGTGTTATGTTAGTGCACTCAACAGTGTGTTGATGTTAGTGCACTCAACAGTGTGTTATGTTAGTGCACTCAACAGTGTGTTATGTTAGTGCACTCAACAGTGTGTGTTATGTTAGTGCACTCAACAGTGTGTGTTATGTTAGTGCACTCAACAGTGTGTGTTATGTTAGTGCACTCAACAGTGTGTGTTATGTTAGTGCACTCAACAGTGTGTTGATGTTAGTGCACTCAACAGTGTGTGTTATGTTAGTGCACTCAACAGTGTGTTATGTTAGTGCACTCAACAGTGTGTGTTATGTTAGTGCACTCAACAGTGTGTTGATGTTAGTGCACTCAACAGTGTGTTATGTTAGTGCACTCAACAGTGTGTTATGTTAGTGCACTCAACAATGTGTTATGTTAGTGCACTCAACAGTGTGTTATGTTAGTGCACTCAACAGTGTGTTATGTTAGTGCACTCAACAGTGTGTTATGTTAGTGCACTCAACAGTGTGTTGATGCTAGTGCACTCAACAATGTGTTATGTTAGTGCACTCAACAGTGTGTTATGTTAGTGCACTCAACAGTGTGTTATGTTAGTGCACTCAACAGTGTGTGTTGATGTCAGTGCACTCAACAATGTTTTATGTTAGTGCACTCAACAGTGTGTTGATGTTAGTGCACTCAACAGTGTGTGTTATGTTAGTGCACACAACAGTGTGTGTTATGTTAGTGCACTCAACAGTGTGTTGATGTTAGTGCACTCAACAGTGTGTGTTATGTTAGTGCACTCAACAGTGTGTGTTATGTTAGTGCACTCAGCAGTGTGTGTTATGTTAGTGCACTCAACAGTGTGTTATGTTAGTGCACTCAACAGTGTGTTATGTTAGTGCACTCAACAGTGTGTGTTATGTTAGTGCACTCAACAGTGTGTGTTATGTTAGTGCACTCAACAGTGTGTGTTATGTTAGTGCACTCAACAGTGTGTTGATGTTAGTGCACTCAACAGTGTGTGTTATGTTAGTGCACTCAACAGTGTGTGTTATGTTAGTGCACTCAACAGTGTGTGTTATGTTAGTGCACTCAACAGTGTGTTGATGTTAGTGCACTCAACAGTGTGTGTTATGTTAGTGCACTCAACAGTGTGTGTTATGTTAGTGCACTCAACAGTGTGTTATGTTAGTGCACTCAACAGTGTGTGTTATGTTAGTGCACTCAATAGTGTGTGTTATGTTAGTGCACTCAACAATGTGTGTTATGTTAGTGCACTCAACAGTGTGTAATGTTAGTGCAATCAACAGTGTGTTATGTTAGTGCACTCAACAGTGTGTGTTATGTTAGTGCACTCAACAATGTGTTATGTTAGTGCACTCAACAGTGTGTGTTATGTTAGTGCACTCAACAGTGTGTGTTATGTTAGTGCACTCAACAATGTGTGTTATGTTAGTGCACTCAACAGTGTGTAATGTTAGTGCACTCAACAGTGTGTTATGTTAGTGCACTCAACAGTGTGTGTTATGTTAGTGCACTCAACAGTGTGTAATGTTAGTGCACTCAACAGTGTGTGTTATGTTAGTGCACTCACAAGTGTGTGTTATGTTAGTGCACTCAACAGTGTGTAATGTTAGTGCACTCAACAGTGTGTGTTATGTTAGTGCACTCACAAGTTTGTGTTATGTTAGTGCACTCAACAGTGTGTGTTATGTTAGTGCACTCAACAGTGTGTTGATGTTAGTGCACTCAACAGTGTGTTATGTTAGTGCACTCAACAGTGTGTTATGTTAGTGCACTCAACAGTGTGTGTTATGTTAGTGCACTCAACAGTGTGTGTTATGTTAGTGCACTCAACAGTGTGTGTTATGTTAGTGCACTCAACAGTGTGTGTTATGTTAGTGCACTCAACAGTGTGTTGATGTTAGTGCACTCAACAGTGTGTGTTATGTTAGTGCACTCAACAGTGTGTTATGTTAGTGCACTCAACAGTGTGTGTTATGTTAGTGCACTCAACAGTGTGTTGATGTTAGTGCACTCAACAGTGTGTTATGTTAGTGCACTCAACAGTGTGTTATGTTAGTGCACTCAACAATGTGTTATGTTAGTGCACTCAACAGTGTGTTATGTTAGTGCACTCAACAGTGTGTTATGTTAGTGCACTCAACAGTGTGTTATGTTAGTGCACTCAACAGTGTGTTGATGCTAGTGCACTCAACAATGTGTTATGTTAGTGCACTCAACAGTGTGTTATGTTAGTGCACTCAACAGTGTGTTATGTTAGTGCACTCAACAGTGTGTGTTGATGTCAGTGCACTCAACAATGTTTTATGTTAGTGCACTCAACAGTGTGTTGATGTTAGTGCACTCAACAGTGTGTGTTATGTTAGTGCACACAACAGTGTGTGTTATGTTAGTGCACTCAACAGTGTGTTGATGTTAGTGCACTCAACAGTGTGTGTTATGTTAGTGCACTCAACAGTGTGTGTTATGTTAGTGCACTCAGCAGTGTGTGTTATGTTAGTGCACTCAACAGTGTGTTATGTTAGTGCACTCAACAGTGTGTTATGTTAGTGCACTCAACAGTGTGTGTTATGTTAGTGCACTCAACAGTGTGTGTTATGTTAGTGCACTCAACAGTGTGTGTTATGTTAGTGCACTCAACAGTGTGTTGATGTTAGTGCACTCAACAGTGTGTGTTATGTTAGTGCACTCAACAGTGTGTTATGTTAGTGCACTCAACAGTGTGTGTTATGTTAGTGCACTCAACAATGTGTTATGTTAGTGCACTCAACAGTGTGTGTTATGTTAGTGCACTCAACAATGTGTGTTATGTTAGTGCACTCAACAGTGTGTAATGTTAGTGCACTCAACAGTGTGTTATGTTAGTGCACTCAACAGTGTGTGTTATGTTAGTGCACTCAACAGTGTGTAATGTTAGTGCACTCAACAGTGTGTGTTATGTTAGTGCACTCACAAGTGTGTGTTATGTTAGTGCACTCAACAGTGTGTGTTATGTTAGTGCACTCAACAGTGTGTTGATGTTAGTGCACTCAACAGTGTGTTATGTTAGTGCACTCAAAAGTGTGTTATGTTAGTGCACTCAACAGTGTGTGTTATGTTAGTGCACTCAACAGTGTGTATTATGTTAGTGCACTCAACAGTGTGTGTTATGTTAGTGCACTCAACAGTGTGTTGATGTTAGTGCACTCAACAGTGTGTGTTATGTTAGTGCACTCAACAGTGTGTTATGTTAGTGCACTCAACAATGTGTTATGTTACTGCACTCAACAGTGTGCGTTATGTTAGTGCACTCAACAGTGTGTGTTATGTTAGTGCACTCAACAGTGTGTGTTATGTTAGTGCACTCAACAATGTGTTATGTTAGTGCACTCAACAGTGTGTTGATGTTAGTGCACTCAACAGTGTGTTATGTTAGTGCACTCAACAGTGTGTGTTATGTTAGTGCACTCAACAGTGTGTTATGTTAGTGCACTCAACAGTGTGTTATGTTAGTGCACTCAACAGTGTGTTATGTTAGTGCACTCAACAGTGTGTGTTATGTTAGTGCACTCAACAGTGTGTGTTATGTTAGTGCACTCAACAGTGTGTTATGTTAGTGCACTCAACAGTGTGTTGATGTTAGTGCACTCAACAGTGTGTTATGTTAGTGCACTCAACAGTGTGTGTTATGTTAGTGCACTCAACAATGTGTTATGTTAGTGCACTCAACAGTGTGTGTTATGTTAGTGCACTCAACAGTGTGGGTTATGTTAGTGCCCTCAACAGTGTGTGTTATGTTAGTGCACTCAACAGTGTGTTATGTTAGTGCACTCAACAGTGTGTTATGTTAGTGCACTCAACAATGTGTGGATGTTAGTGCACTCAACAGTGTGTTATGTTAGTGCACTCAACAGTGTGTTATGTTAGTGCACTCAACAGTGTGTTGATGTTAGTGCACTCAACAGTGTGTGTTATGTTAGTGCACACAACAGTGTGTGTTATGTTAGTGCACTCAACAGTGTGTTGATGTTAGTGCACTCAACAGTGTGTGTTATGTTAGTGCACTCAACAGTGTGTTTTATGTTAGTGCACTCAGCAGTGTGTGTTATGTTAGTGCACTCAACAGTGTGTTATGTTAGTGCACTCAACAGTGTGTTATGTTAGTGCACTCAACAGTGTGTGTTATGTTAGTGCACTCAACAGTGTGTGTTATGTTAGTGCACTCAACAGTGTGTGTTATGTTAGTGCACTCAACAGTGTGTTGATGTTAGTGCACTCAACAGTGTGTGTTATGTTAGTGCACTCAACAGTGTGTTATGTTAGTGCACTCAACAGTGTGTGTTATGTTGGTGCACTCAACAGTGTGTTATGTTAGTGCACTCAACAGTGTGTGTTGATGTTAGTGCACTCAACAGTGTGTGTTGATGTTAGTGCACTCAACAGTGTGTGTTGATGTTAGTGCACTCAACAGTGTGTGTTGATGTTAGTGCACTCAACAATGTGTTATGTTAGTGCAATCAACAGTGAGTGTTATGTTAGTGCACTCAACAGTGTGTTATGTTAGTGCACTCAACAGTGTGTTATGTTAGTGCACTCAACAGTGTGTGTTATGTTAGTGCACTCAACAGTGTGTTATGTTAGTGCACTCAACAGTGTGTTATGTTAGTGCACTCAACAGTGAGTTGATGTTAGTGCACTCAACAATGTGTTATGTTAGTGCACTCAACAGTGTGTGTTATGTTAGTGCACTCAACAGTGTGTTATGTTAGTGCACTCAACAGTGTGTGTTATGTTACTGCACTCAACAGTGTGTTGATGTTAGTGCACTCAACAATGTGTTATGTTAGTGCACTCAACAGTGTGTGTTATGTTAGTGCACTCAACAATGTGTGTTATGTTAGTGCACTCAACAATGTGTGTTATGTTAGTGCACTCAACAGTGTGTTGATGTTAGTGCACTCAACAATGTGTGTTATGTTAGTGCACTCAACAATGTGTGTTATGTTAGTGCACTCAACAGTGTGTTGATGTTAGTGCACTCAACAATGTGTTATGTTAGTGCACTCAACAGTGTGTGTTATGTTAGTGCACTCAACAGTGTGTTGATGTTAGTGCACTCAACAATGTGTGTTAAGTTAGTGCACTCAACAGTGTGTGTTATGTTAGTGCACTCAACAGTGTGTTAAGTTAGTGCACTCAACAGTGTGTTATGTTAGTGCACTCAACAGTGTGTGTTATGTTAGTGCACTCAACAGTGTGTTATGTTAGTGCACTCAACAGTGTGTGTTATGTTAGTGCACTCAACAGTGTGTTAAGTTAGTGCATTCAACAGTGTGTGTTATGTTAGTGCACTCAACAGTGTGTTATGTTAGTGCACTCAACAGTGTGTGTTAAGTTAGTGCACTCAACAGTGTGTGTTATGTTAGTCCACTCAACAGTGTGTTGATGTTAGTGCACTCAACAATGTGTGTTAAGTTAGTGCACTCAACAGTGTGTGTTATGTTAGTGCACTCAACAGTGTGTTAAGTTAGTGCACTCAACAGTGTGTTATGTTAGTGCACTCAACAGTATGTGTTATGTTAGTGCACTCAACAGTGTGTTATGTTAGTGCACTCAACAGTGTGTGTTATGTTAGTGCACTCAACAGTGTGTTAAGTTAGTGCATTCAACAGTGTGTGTTATGTTAGTGCACTCAACAGTGTGTGTTATGTTAGTGCACTCAACAGTGTGTTATGTTAGTGCACTCAACAGTGTGTGTTATGTTAGTGCACTCAACAGTGTGTTAAGTTAGTGCATTCAACAGTGTGTGTTATGTTAGTGCACTCAACAGTGTGTGTTATATTAGTGCACTCAACTGTGTGTGTTATGTTAGTGCACTCAACAGTGTGTTATGTTAGTGCACTCAACAGTGTGTGTTATGTTAGTGCACTCAACAGTGTGTTAAGTTAGTGCACTCAACAGTGTGTGTTATGTTAGTGCACTCAACAGTGTGTTATGTTAGTGCACTCAACAGTGTGTTATGTTAGTGCACTCAACAGTGTGTTATGTTAGTGCACTCAACAGTGTGTTATGTTAGTGCACTCAACAGTGTGTGTTATGTTAGTGCACTCAACAGTGTGTGTTATGTTAGTGCACTCAACAGTGTGTTGATGTTAGTGCACTCAACAGTGTGTGTTATGTTAGTGCACTCAACAATGTGTTATGTTAGTGCACTCAACAGTGTGTTATGTTAGTGCACTCAACAGTGTGTTATGTTAGTGCACTCAACAGTGTGTGTTATGTTAGTGCACTCAACAGTGTGTTATGTTAGTGCACTCAACAGTGTGTGTTAAGTTAGTGCACTCAACAGTGTGTGTTATGTTAGTCCACTCAACAGTGTGTTGATGTTAGTGCACTCAACAATGTGTGTTAAGTTAGTGCACTCAACAGTGTGTGTTATGTTAGTGCACTCAACAGTGTGTTAAGTTAGTGCACTCAACAGTGTGTTATGTTAGTGCACTCAACAGTGTGTGTTATGTTAGTGCACTCAACAGTGTGTTATGTTAGTGCACTCAACAGTGTGTGTTATGTTAGTGCACTCAACAGTGTGTTAAGTTAGTGCATTCAACAGTGTGTGTTATGTTAGTGCACTCAACAGTGTGTGTTATGTTAGTGCACTCAACAGTGTGTTATGTTAGTGCACTCAACAGTGTGTGTTATGTTAGTGCACTCAACAGTGTGTTAAGTTAGTGCATTCAACAGTGTGTGTTATGTTAGTGCACTCAACAGTGTGTGTTATATTAGTGCACTCAACAGTGTGTGTTATGTTAGTGCACTCAACAGTGTGTTAGGTTAGTGCACTCAACAGTGTGTTAAGTTAGTGCACTCAACAGTGTGTTATGTTAGTGAACTCAACAGTGTGTTATGTTAGTGCACTCAACAGTGTGTTATGTTAGTGCACTCAACAGTGTGTTATGTTAGTGCACTCAACAGTGTGTGTTATGTTAGTGCACTCAACAGTGTGTGTTATGTTAGTGCACTCAACAGTGTGTGTTATGTTAGTGCACTCAACAGTGTGTTGATGTTAGTGCACTCAACAGTGTGTGTTATGTTAGTGCACTCAACAATGTGTTATGTTAGTGCACTCAACAGTGTGTTATGTTAGTGCACTCAACAGTGTGTTATGTTAGTGCACTCAACAGTGTGTTATGTTAGTGCACTCAACAGTGTGTTATGTTAGTGCACTCAACAGTGTGTGTTATGTTAGTGCACTCAACAGTGTGTGTTATGTTAGTGCACTCAACAGTGTGTTAAGTTAGTGCATTCAACAGTGTGTGTTATGTTAGTGCACTCAACAGTGTGTGTTATATTAGTGCACTCAACAGTGTGTGTTATGTTAGTGCACTCAACAGTGTGTTAGGTTAGTGCACTCAACAGTGTGTTAAGTTAGTGCACTCAACAGTGTGTTATGTTAGTGCACTCAACAGTGTGTTATGTTAGTGCACTCAACAGTGTGTTATGTTAGTGCACTCAACAGTGTGTTATGTTAGTGCACTCAACAGTGTGTGTTATGTTAGTGCACTCAACAGTGTGTGTTATGTTAGTGCACTCAACAGTGTGTGTTATGTTAGTGCACTCAACAGTGTGTTGATGTTAGTGCACTCAACAGTGTGTGTTATGTTAGTGCACTCAACAATGTGTTATGTTAGTGCACTCAACAGTGTGTTATGTTAGTGCACTCAACAGTGTGTTATGTTAGTGCACTCAACAGTGTGTTATGTTAGTGCACTCAACAGTGTGTTATGTTAGTGCACTCAACAGTGTGTGTTATGTTAGTGCACTCAACAGTGTGTGTTATGTTAGTGCACTCAACAGTGTGTTAAGTTAGTGCATTCAACAGTGTGTGTTATGTTAGTGCACTCAACAGTGTGTGTTATATTAGTGCACTCAACAGTGTGTGTTATGTTAGTGCACTCAACAGTGTGTTAGGTTAGTGCACTCAACAGTGTGTTAAGTTAGTGCACTCAACAGTGTGTTATGTTAGTGCACTCAACAGTGTGTTATGTTAGTGCACTCAACAGTGTGTTATGTTAGTGCACTCAACAGTGTGTTATGTTAGTGCACTCAACAGTGTGTGTTATGTTAGTGCACTCAACAGTGTGTGTTATGTTAGTGCACTCAACAGTGTGTGTTATGTTAGTGCACTCAACAGTGTGTTGATGTTAGTGCACTCAACAGTGTGTGTTATGTTAGTGCACTCAACAATGTGTTATGTTAGTGCACTCAACAGTGTGTTATGTTAGTGCACTCAACAGTGTGTTATGTTAGTGCACTCAACAGTGTGTTATGTTAGTGCACTCAACAGTGTGTGTTATGTTAGTGCACTCAACAGTGTGTGTTGTTAGTGCACTCAACAATGTGTCTTATGTTAGTGCACTCAACAGTGTGTGTTATGTTAGTGCACTCAACAGTGTGTTATGTTAGTGCACTCAACAGTGTGTGTTATGTTAGTGCACTCAACAGTGTGTGTTATGTTAGTGCACTCAATAGTGTGTTATGTTAGTGCACTCAACAGTGTGTTATGTTAGTGCACTCAACAGTGTGTTGATGTTAGTGCACTCAACAGTGTGTTGATGTTAGTGCACTCAACAGTGTGTTGATGTTAGTGCACTCAACAGTGTGTTGATGTTAGTGCACTCAACAGTGTGTGTTATGTTAGTGCACTCAACAGTGTGTGTTATGTTAGTGCACTCAACAGTGTGTTGATGTTAGTGCACTCAACAGTGTGTGTTATGTTAGTGCACTCAACAGTGTGTTGATGTTAGTGCACTCAACAGTGTGTTATGTTAGTGCACTCAACAGTGTGTGTTATATTAGTGCACTCAACAGTGTGTGTTATGTTAGTGCACTCAACAGTGTGTTATGTTAGTGCACTCAACAGTGTGTGTTATGTTAGTGCACTCAACAGTGTGTTATGTTAGTGCACTCAACAGTGTGTTATGTTAGTGCACTCAACAGTGTGTGTTATGTTAGTGCACTCAACAGTGTGTTAAGTTAGTGCATTCAACAGTGTGTGTTATGTTAGTGCACTCAACAGTGTGTGTTATGTTAGTGCACTCAACAGTGTGTTATGTTAGTGCACTCAACAGTGTGTGTTATGTTAGTGCACTCAACAGTGTGTTAAGTTAGTGCATTCAACAGTGTGTGTTATGTTAGTGCACTCAACAGTGTGTGTTATATTAGTGCACTCAACAGTGTGTGTTATGTTAGTGCACTCAACAGTGTGTTAGGTTAGTGCACTCAACAGTGTGTTAAGTTAGTGCACTCAACAGTGTGTTATGTTAGTGAACTCAACAGTGTGTTATGTTAGTGCACTCAACAGTGTGTTATGTTAGTGCACTCAACAGTGTGTTATGTTAGTGCACTCAACAGTGTGTGTTATGTTAGTGCACTCAACAGTGTGTGTTATGTTAGTGCACTCAACAGTGTGTGTTATGTTAGTGCACTCAACAGTGTGTTGATGTTAGTGCACTCAACAGTGTGTGTTATGTTAGTGCACTCAACAATGTGTTATGTTAGTGCACTCAACAGTGTGTTATGTTAGTGCACTCAACAGTGTGTTATGTTAGTGCACTCAACAGTGTGTTATGTTAGTGCACTCAACAGTGTGTTATGTTAGTGCACTCAACAGTGTGTGTTATGTTAGTGCACTCAACAGTGTGTTATGTTAGTGCACTCAACAGTGTGTGTTATGTTAGTGCACTCAACAGTGTGTTAAGTTAGTGCATTCAACAGTGTGTGTTATGTTAGTGCACTCAACAGTGTGTGTTATGTTAGTGCACTCAACAGTGTGTTATGTTAGTGCACTCAACAGTGTGTGTTATGTTAGTGCACTCAACAGTGTGTTAAGTTAGTGCATTCAACAGTGTGTGTTATGTTAGTGCACTCAACAGTGTGTGTTATATTAGTGCACTCAACAGTGTGTGTTATGTTAGTGCACTCAACAGTGTGTTAGGTTAGTGCACTCAACAGTGTGTTAAGTTAGTGCACTCAACAGTGTGTTATGTTAGTGAACTCAACAGTGTGTTATGTTAGTGCACTCAACAGTGTGTTATGTTAGTGCACTCAACAGTGTGTTATGTTAGTGCACTCAACAGTGTGTGTTATGTTAGTGCACTCAACAGTGTGTGTTATGTTAGTGCACTCAACAGTGTGTGTTATGTTAGTGCACTCAACAGTGTGTTGATGTTAGTGCACTCAACAGTGTGTGTTATGTTAGTGCACTCAACAGTGTGTGTTATGTTAGTGCACTCAACAGTGTGTTATGTTAGTGCACTCAACAGTGTGTTATGTTAGTGCACTCAACAGTGTGTTATGTTAGTGCACTCAACAGTGTGTTATGTTAGTGCACTCAACAGTGTGTGTTATGTTAGTGCACTCAACAGTGTGTGTTATGTTAGTGCACTCAACAGTGTGTTGATGTTAGTGCACTCAACAGTGTGTGTTATGTTAGTGCACTCAACAATGTGTTATGTTAGTGCACTCAACAGTGTGTTATGTTAGTGCACTCAACAGTGTGTTATGTTAGTGCACTCAACAGTGTGTGTTATGTTAGTGCACTCAACAGTGTGTTATGTTAGTGCACTCAACAGTGTGTGTTAAGTTAGTGCACTCAACAGTGTGTGTTATGTTAGTCCACTCAACAGTGTGTTGATGTTAGTGCACTCAACAATGTGTGTTAAGTTAGTGCACTCAACAGTGTGTGTTATGTTAGTGCACTCAACAGTGTGTTAAGTTAGTGCACTCAACAGTGTGTTATGTTAGTGCACTCAACAGTGTGTGTTATGTTAGTGCACTCAACAGTGTGTTATGTTAGTGCACTCAACAGTGTGTGTTATGTTAGTGCACTCAACAGTGTGTTAAGTTAGTGCATTCAACAGTGTGTGTTATGTTAGTGCACTCAACAGTGTGTGTTATGTTAGTGCACTCAACAGTGTGTTATGTTAGTGCACTCAACAGTGTGTGTTATGTTAGTGCACTCAACAGTGTGTTAAGTTAGTGCATTCAACAGTGTGTGTTATGTTAGTGCACTCAACAGTGTGTGTTATATTAGTGCACTCAACAGTGTGTGTTATGTTAGTGCACTCAACAGTGTGTTAGGTTAGTGCACTCAACAGTGTGTTAAGTTAGTGCACTCAACAGTGTGTTATGTTAGTGAACTCAACAGTGTGTTATGTTAGTGCACTCAACAGTGTGTTATGTTAGTGCACTCAACAGTGTGTTATGTTAGTGCACTCAACAGTGTGTGTTATGTTAGTGCACTCAACAGTGTGTGTTATGTTAGTGCACTCAACAGTGTGTGTTATGTTAGTGCACTCAACAGTGTGTTGATGTTAGTGCACTCAACAGTGTGTGTTATGTTAGTGCACTCAACAATGTGTTATGTTAGTGCACTCAACAGTGTGTTATGTTAGTGCACTCAACAGTGTGTTATGTTAGTGCACTCAACAGTGTGTTATGTTAGTGCACTCAACAGTGTGTTATGTTAGTGCACTCAACAGTGTGTGTTATGTTAGTGCACTCAACAGTGTGTGTTATGTTAGTGCACTCAACAGTGTGTTAAGTTAGTGCATTCAACAGTGTGTGTTATGTTAGTGCACTCAACAGTGTGTGTTATATTAGTGCACTCAACAGTGTGTGTTATGTTAGTGCACTCAACAGTGTGTTAGGTTAGTGCACTCAACAGTGTGTTAAGTTAGTGCACTCAACAGTGTGTTATGTTAGTGCACTCAACAGTGTGTTATGTTAGTGCACTCAACAGTGTGTTATGTTAGTGCACTCAACAGTGTGTTATGTTAGTGCACTCAACAGTGTGTGTTATGTTAGTGCACTCAACAGTGTGTGTTATGTTAGTGCACTCAACAGTGTGTGTTATGTTAGTGCACTCAACAGTGTGTTGATGTTAGTGCACTCAACAGTGTGTGTTATGTTAGTGCACTCAACAATGTGTTATGTTAGTGCACTCAACAGTGTGTTATGTTAGTGCACTCAACAGTGTGTTATGTTAGTGCACTCAACAGTGTGTTATGTTAGTGCACTCAACAGTGTGTTATGTTAGTGCACTCAACAGTGTGTGTTATGTTAGTGCACTCAACAGTGTGTGTTATGTTAGTGCACTCAACAGTGTGTTAAGTTAGTGCATTCAACAGTGTGTGTTATGTTAGTGCACTCAACAGTGTGTGTTATATTAGTGCACTCAACAGTGTGTGTTATGTTAGTGCACTCAACAGTGTGTTAGGTTAGTGCACTCAACAGTGTGTTAAGTTAGTGCACTCAACAGTGTGTTATGTTAGTGCACTCAACAGTGTGTTATGTTAGTGCACTCAACAGTGTGTTATGTTAGTGCACTCAACAGTGTGTTATGTTAGTGCACTCAACAGTGTGTGTTATGTTAGTGCACTCAACAGTGTGTGTTATGTTAGTGCACTCAACAGTGTGTGTTATGTTAGTGCACTCAACAGTGTGTTGATGTTAGTGCACTCAACAGTGTGTGTTATGTTAGTGCACTCAACAATGTGTTATGTTAGTGCACTCAACAGTGTGTTATGTTAGTGCACTCAACAGTGTGTTATGTTAGTGCACTCAACAGTGTGTTATGTTAGTGCACTCAACAGTGTGTGTTATGTTAGTGCACTCAACAGTGTGTGTTGTTAGTGCACTCAACAATGTGTCTTATGTTAGTGCACTCAACAGTGTGTGTTATGTTAGTGCACTCAACAGTGTGTTATGTTAGTGCACTCAACAGTGTGTGTTATGTTAGTGCACTCAACAGTGTGTGTTATGTTAGTGCACTCAATAGTGTGTTATGTTAGTGCACTCAACAGTGTGTTATGTTAGTGCACTCAACAGTGTGTTGATGTTAGTGCACTCAACAGTGTGTTGATGTTAGTGCACTCAACAGTGTGTTGATGTTAGTGCACTCAACAGTGTGTTGATGTTAGTGCACTCAACAGTGTGTGTTATGTTAGTGCACTCAACAGTGTGTGTTATGTTAGTGCACTCAACAGTGTGTTGATGTTAGTGCACTCAACAGTGTGTGTTATGTTAGTGCACTCAACAGTGTGTTGATGTTAGTGCACTCAACAGTGTGTTATGTTAGTGCACTCAACAGTGTGTGTTATATTAGTGCACTCAACAGTGTGTGTTATGTTAGTGCACTCAACAGTGTGTTATGTTAGTGCACTCAACAGTGTGTGTTATGTTAGTGCACTCAACAGTGTGTTATGTTAGTGCACTCAACAGTGTGTTATGTTAGTGCACTCAACAGTGTGTGTTATGTTAGTGCACTCAACAGTGTGTTAAGTTAGTGCATTCAACAGTGTGTGTTATGTTAGTGCACTCAACAGTGTGTGTTATGTTAGTGCACTCAACAGTGTGTTATGTTAGTGCACTCAACAGTGTGTGTTATGTTAGTGCACTCAACAGTGTGTTAAGTTAGTGCATTCAACAGTGTGTGTTATGTTAGTGCACTCAACAGTGTGTGTTATATTAGTGCACTCAACAGTGTGTGTTATGTTAGTGCACTCAACAGTGTGTTAGGTTAGTGCACTCAACAGTGTGTTAAGTTAGTGCACTCAACAGTGTGTTATGTTAGTGAACTCAACAGTGTGTTATGTTAGTGCACTCAACAGTGTGTTATGTTAGTGCACTCAACAGTGTGTTATGTTAGTGCACTCAACAGTGTGTGTTATGTTAGTGCACTCAACAGTGTGTGTTATGTTAGTGCACTCAACAGTGTGTGTTATGTTAGTGCACTCAACAGTGTGTTGATGTTAGTGCACTCAACAGTGTGTGTTATGTTAGTGCACTCAACAATGTGTTATGTTAGTGCACTCAACAGTGTGTTATGTTAGTGCACTCAACAGTGTGTTATGTTAGTGCACTCAACAGTGTGTTATGTTAGTGCACTCAACAGTGTGTTATGTTAGTGCACTCAACAGTGTGTGTTATGTTAGTGCACTCAACAGTGTGTTATGTTAGTGCACTCAACAGTGTGTGTTATGTTAGTGCACTCAACAGTGTGTTAAGTTAGTGCATTCAACAGTGTGTGTTATGTTAGTGCACTCAACAGTGTGTGTTATGTTAGTGCACTCAACAGTGTGTTATGTTAGTGCACTCAACAGTGTGTGTTATGTTAGTGCACTCAACAGTGTGTTAAGTTAGTGCATTCAACAGTGTGTGTTATGTTAGTGCACTCAACAGTGTGTGTTATATTAGTGCACTCAACAGTGTGTGTTATGTTAGTGCACTCAACAGTGTGTTAGGTTAGTGCACTCAACAGTGTGTTAAGTTAGTGCACTCAACAGTGTGTTATGTTAGTGAACTCAACAGTGTGTTATGTTAGTGCACTCAACAGTGTGTTATGTTAGTGCACTCAACAGTGTGTTATGTTAGTGCACTCAACAGTGTGTGTTATGTTAGTGCACTCAACAGTGTGTGTTATGTTAGTGCACTCAACAGTGTGTGTTATGTTAGTGCACTCAACAGTGTGTTGATGTTAGTGCACTCAACAGTGTGTGTTATGTTAGTGCACTCAACAATGTGTTATGTTAGTGCACTCAACAGTGTGTTATGTTAGTGCACTCAACAGTGTGTTATGTTAGTGCACTCAACAGTGTGTTATGTTAGTGCACTCAACAGTGTGTTATGTTAGTGCACTCAACAGTGTGTGTTATGTTAGTGCACTCAACAGTGTGTGTTATGTTAGTGCACTCAACAGTGTGTTAAGTTAGTGCATTCAACAGTGTGTGTTATGTTAGTGCACTCAACAGTGTGTGTTATATTAGTGCACTCAACAGTGTGTGTTATGTTAGTGCACTCAACAGTGTGTTAGGTTAGTGCACTCAACAGTGTGTTAAGTTAGTGCACTCAACAGTGTGTTATGTTAGTGCACTCAACAGTGTGTTATGTTAGTGCACTCAACAGTGTGTTATGTTAGTGCACTCAACAGTGTGTTATGTTAGTGCACTCAACAGTGTGTGTTATGTTAGTGCACTCAACAGTGTGTGTTATGTTAGTGCACTCAACAGTGTGTGTTATGTTAGTGCACTCAACAGTGTGTTGATGTTAGTGCACTCAACAGTGTGTGTTATGTTAGTGCACTCAACAATGTGTTATGTTAGTGCACTCAACAGTGTGTTATGTTAGTGCACTCAACAGTGTGTTATGTTAGTGCACTCAACAGTGTGTTATGTTAGTGCACTCAACAGTGTGTTATGTTAGTGCACTCAACAGTGTGTGTTATGTTAGTGCACTCAACAGTGTGTGTTATGTTAGTGCACTCAACAGTGTGTTATGTTAGTGCACTCAACAGTGTGTGTTATGTTAGTGCACTCAACAGTGTGTGTTATGTTAGTGCACTCAACAGTGTGTGTTATGTTAGTGCACTCAACAGTGTGTTAGGTTAGTGCACTCAACAGTGTGTTAAGTTAGTGCACTCAACAGTGTGTTATGTTAGTGCACTCAACAGTGTGTTATGTTAGTGCACTCAACAGTGTGTTATGTTAGTGCACTCAACAGTGTGTTATGTTAGTGCACTCAACAGTGTGTGTTATGTTAGTGCACTCAACAGTGTGTGTTATGTTAGTGCACTCAACAGTGTGTGTTATGTTAGTGCACTCAACAGTGTGTTGATGTTAGTGCACTCAACAGTGTGTGTTATGTTAGTGCACTCAACAATGTGTTATGTTAGTGCACTCAACAGTGTGTTATGTTAGTGCACTCAACAGTGTGTTATGTTAGTGCACTCAACAGTGTGTTATGTTAGTGCACTCAACAGTGTGTTATGTTAGTGCACTCAACAGTGTGTGTTATGTTAGTGCACTCAACAGTGTGTGTTGTTAGTGCACTCAACAGTGTGTCTTATGTTAGTGCACTCAACAGTGTGTGTTATGTTAGTGCACTCAACAGTGTGTTATGTTAGTGCACTCAACAGTGTGTGTTATGTTAGTGCACTCAACAGTGTGTGTTATGTTAGTGCACTCAATAGTGTGTTATGTTAGTGCACTCAACAGTGTGTTATGTTAGTGCACTCAACAGTGTGTTGATGTTAGTGCACTCAACAGTGTGTTGATGTTAGTGCACTCAACAGTGTGTTGATGTTAGTGCACTCAACAGTGTGTTGATGTTAGTGCACTCAACAGTGTGTATTATGTTAGTGCACTCAACAGTGTGTGTTATGTTAGTGCACTCAACAGTGTGTTGATGTTAGTGCACTCAACAGTGTGTGTTATGTTAGTGCACTCAACAGTGTGTTGATGTTAGTGCACTCAACAGTGTGTGTTATGTTAGTGCACTCAACAGTGTGTTATGTTAGTGCACTCAACAGTGTGTGTTATGTTAGTGCACTCAACAGTGTGTTATGTTAGTGCACTCAACAGTGTGTTATGTTAGTGCACTCAACAGTGTGTGTTATGTTAGTGCACTCAACAGTGTGTTATGTTAGTGCACTCAACAGTGTGTGTTATGTTAGTGCACTCAACAGTGTGTTGATGTTAGTGCACTCAACAGTGTGTTATGTTAGTGCACTCAACAGTGTGTTATGTTAGTGCACTCAACAGTGTGTTATGTTAGTGCACTCAACAGTGTGTTATGTTAGTGCACTCAACAGTGTGTTATGTTAGTGCACTCAACAGTGTGTTATGTTAGTGCACTCAACAGTGTGTTGATGCTAGTGCACTCAACAATGTGTTATGTTAGTGCACTCAACAGTGTGTTATGTTAGTGCACTCAACAGTGTGTTATGTTAGTGCACTCAACAGTGTGTGTTGATGTCAGTGCACTCAACAGTGTTTTATGTTAGTGCACTCAACAGTGTGTTGATGTTAGTGCACTCAACAGTGTGTGTTATGTTAGTGCACTCAACAGTGTGTGTTATGTTAGTGCACTCAACAGTGTGTTGATGTTAGTGCACTCAACAGTGTGTGTTATGTTAGTGCACTCAACAGTGTGTGTTATGTTAGTGCACTCAACAGTGTGTGTTATGTTAGTGCACTCAACAGTGTGTTATGTTAGTGCACTCAACAGTGTGTTATGTTAGTGCACTCAACAGTGTGTGTTATGTTAGTGCACTCAACAGTGTGTGTTATGTTAGTGCACTCAACAGTGTGTGTTATGTTAGTGCACTCAACAGTGTGTTGATGTTAGTGCACTCAACAGTGTGTGTTATGTTAGTGCACTCAACAGTGTGTTATGTTAGTGCACTCAACAGTGTGTGTTATGTTAGTGCACTCAACAATGTGTTATGTTAGTGCACTCAACAGTGTGTGTTATGTTAGTGCACTCAACAATGTGTGTTATGTTAGTGCACTCAACAGTGTGTAATGTTAGTGCACTCAACAGTGTGTTATGTTAGTGCACTCAACAGTGTGTGTTATGTTAGTGCACTCAACAGTGTGTAATGTTAGTGCACTCAACAGTGTGTGTTATGTTAGTGCACTCACAAGTGTGTGTTATGTTAGTGCACTCAACAGTGTGTTATGTTAGTGCACTCAACAGTGTGTGTTATGTTAGTGCACTCACAAGTGTGTGTTATGTTAGTGCACTCAACAGTGTGTGTTATGTTAGTGCACTCAACAGTGTGTTGATGTTAGTGCACTCAACAGTGTGTTATGTTAGTGCACTCAACAGTGTGTTATGTTAGTGCACTCAACAGTGTGTGTTATGTTAGTGCACTCAACAGTGTGTATTATGTTAGTGCACTCAACAGTGTGTGTTATGTTAGTGCACTCAACAGTGTGTTGATGTTAGTGCACTCAACAGTGTGTGTTATGTTAGTGCACTCAACAGTGTGTTATGTTAGTGCACTCAACAATGTGTTATGTTAGTGCACTCAACAGTGTGCGTTATGTTAGTGCACTCAACAGTGTGTGTTATGTTAGTGCACTCAACAGTGTGTGTTATGTTAGTGCACTCAACAGTGTGTTATGTTAGTGCACTCAACAGTGTGTTGATGTTAGTGCACTCAACAGTGTGTTATGTTAGTGCACTCAACAGTGTGTGTTATGTTAGTGCACTCAACAGTGTGTTATGTTAGTGCACTCAACAGTGTGTTATGTTAGTGCACTCAACAGTGTGTTATGTTAGTGCACTCAACAGTGTGTGTTATGTTAGTGCACTCAACAGTGTGTGTTATGTTAGTGCACTCAACAGTGTGTTATGTTAGTGCACTCAACAGTGTGTTGATGTTAGTGCACTCAACAGTGTGTTATGTTAGTGCACTCAACAGTGTGTGTTATGTTAGTGCACTCAACAATGTGTTATGTTAGTGCACTCAACAGTGTGTGTTATGTTAGTGCACTCAACAGTGTGGTTATGTTAGTGCACTCAACAGTGTGTGTTATGTTAGTGCACTCAACAGTGTGTTATGTTAGTGCACTCAACAGTGTGTTATGTTAGTGCACTCAACAGTGTGTGTATGTTAGTGCACTCAACAGTGTGTTATGTTAGTGCACTCAACAGTGTGTTATGTTAGTGCACTCAACAGTGTGTTATGTTAGTGCACTCAACAGTGTGTTGATGTTAGTGCACTCAACAGTGTGTTATGTTAGTGCACTCAACAGTGTGTTATGTTAGTGCACTCAACAGTGTGTTATGTTAGTGCACTCAACAGTGTGTGTTGATGTTAGTGCACTCAACAAGTGTGTTATGTTAGTGCACTCAACAGTGTGTTGATGTTAGTGCACTCAACAGTGTGTGTTATGTTAGTGCACTCAACAGTGTGTGTTATGTTAGTGCACTCAACAGTGTGTTGATGTTAGTGCACTCAACAGTGTGTGTTATGTTAGTGCACTCAACAGTGTGTGTTATGTTAGTGCACTCAACAGTGTGTTATGTTAGTGCACTCAACAGTGTGTTATGTTAGTGCACTCAACAGTGTGTTATGTTAGTGCACTCAACAGTGTGTGTTATGTTAGTGCACTCAACAGTGTGTTTATGTTAGTGCACTCAACAGTGTGTGTTATGTTAGTGCACTCAACAGTGTGTTGATGTTAGTGCACTCAACAGTGTGTGTTATGTTAGTGCACTCAACAGTGTGTTATGTTAGTGCACTCAACAGTGTGTTATGTTAGTGCACTCAACAGTGTGGTTATGTTAGTGCACTCAACAGTGTGTGTTATGTTAGTGCACTCAACAGTGTGTGTTATGTTAGTGCACTCAACAGTGTGTTATGTTAGTGCACTCAACAGTGTGTTGATGTTAGTGCACTCAACAGTGTGTTATGTTAGTGCACTCAACAGTGTGTGTTATGTTAGTGCACTCAACAGTGTGTTATGTTAGTGCACTCAACAGTGTGTTATGTTAGTGCACTCAACAGTGTGTTATGTTAGTGCACTCAACAGTGTGTGTTATGTTAGTGCACTCAACAGTGTGTGTTATGTTAGTGCACTCAACAGTGTGTTATGTTAGTGCACTCAACAGTGTGTTGATGTTAGTGCACTCAACAGTGTGTTATGTTAGTGCACTCAACAGTGTGTGTTATGTTAGTGCACTCAACAGTGTGTTATGTTAGTGCACTCAACAGTGTGTGTTATGTTAGTGCACTCAACAGTGTGTGTTATGTTAGTGCACTCAACAGTGTGTGTTATGTTAGTGCACTCAACAGTGTGTTATGTTAGTGCACTCAACAGTGTGTTATGTTAGTGCACTCAACAGTGTGTGTGATGTTAGTGCACTCAACAGTGTGTTATGTTAGTGCACTCAACAGTGTGTTATGTTAGTGCACTCAACAGTGTGTTATGTTAGTGCACTCAACAGTGTGTGTTATGTTAGTGCACTCAACAAGTGTGTTATGTTAGTGCACTCAACAGTGTGTTATGTTAGTGCACTCAACAGTGTGTTATGTTAGTGCACTCAACAGTGTGTGTTGATGTTAGTGCACTCAACAATGTGTTATGTTAGTGCACTCAACAGTGTGTGTTATGTTAGTGCACTCAACAGTGTGTGTTATGTTAGTGCACTCAACAGTGTGTGTTATGTTAGTGCACTCAACAGTGTGTTGATGTTAGTGCACTCAACAGTGTGTGTTATGTTAGTGCACTCAACAGTGTGTGTTATGTTAGTGCACTCAACAGTGTGTGTTATGTTAGTGCACTCAACAGTGTGTGTTATGTTAGTGCACTCAACAGTGTGTTGATGTTAGTGCACTCAACAGTGTGTGTTATGTTAGTGCACTCAACAGTGTGTGTTATGTTAGTGCACTCAACAGTGTGTGTTATGTTAGTGCACTCAACAGTGTGTTATGTTAGTGCACTCAACAGTGTGTGTTATGTTAGTGCACTCAACAGTGTGTTATGTTAGTGCACTCAACAGTGTGTGTTATGTTAGTGCACTCAACAGTGTGTGTTATGTTAGTGCACTCAACAGTGTGTGTTATGTTAGTGCACTCAACAGTGTGTGTTGATGTTAGTGCACTCAACAAGTGTGTTATGTTAGTGCACTCAACAGTGAGTGTTATGTTAGTGCACTCAACAGTGTGTTATGTTAGTGCACTCAACAGTGTGTTATGTTAGTGCACTCAACAGTGTGTGTTATGTTAGTGCACTCAACAGTGTGTTATGTTAGTGCACTCAACAGTGTGTTATGTTAGTGCACTCAACAGTGTGTTGATGTTAGTGCACTCAACAATGTGTTATGTTAGTGCACTCAACAGTGTGTGTTATGTTAGTGCACTCAACAGTGTGTTATGTTAGTGCACTCAACAGTGTGTGTTATGTTAGTGCACTCAACAGTGTGTTGATGTTAGTGCACTCAACAGTGTGTTATGTTAGTGCACTCAACAGTGTGTGTTATGTTAGTGCACTCAACAATGTGTGTTATGTTAGTGCACTCAACAATGTGTGTTATGTTAGTGCACTCAACAGTGTGTTGATGTTAGTGCACTCAACAATGTGTGTTATGTTAGTGCACTCAACATGTGTGTTATGTTAGTGCACTCAACAGTGTGTTGATGTTAGTGCACTCAACAGTGTGTTATGTTAGTGCACTCAACAGTGTGTGTTATGTTAGTGCACTCAACAGTGTGTTGATGTTAGTGCACTCAACATGTGTGTTATGTTAGTGCACTCAACAGTGTGTGTTATGTTAGTGCACTCAACAGTGTGTGTTATGTTAGTGCACTCAACAGTGTGTTGATGTTAGTGCACTCAACAGTGTGTGTTATGTTAGTGCACTCAACAATGTGTTATGTTAGTGCACTCAACAGTGTGTTATGTTAGTGCACTCAACAGTGTGTTATGTTAGTGCACTCAACAGTGTGTTATGTTAGTGCACTCAACAGTGTGTTATGTTAGTGCACTCAACAGTGTGTGTTATGTTAGTGCACTCAACAGTGTGTGTTATGTTAGTGCACTCAACAGTGTGTTATGTTAGTGCACTCAACAGTGTGTGTTATGTTAGTGCACTCAACAGTGTGTGTTATGTTAGTGCACTCAACAGTGTGTGTTATGTTAGTGCACTCAACAGTGTGTTATGTTAGTGCACTCAACAGTGTGTTATGTTAGTGCACTCAACAGTGTGTTATGTTAGTGCACTCAACAGTGTGTTATGTTAGTGCACTCAACAGTGTGTTATGTTAGTGCACTCAACAGTGTGTTATGTTAGTGCACTCAACAGTGTGTGTTATGTTAGTGCACTCAACAGTGTGTGTTATGTTAGTGCACTCAACAGTGTGTGTTATGTTAGTGCACTCAACAGTGTGTTGATGTTAGTGCACTCAACAGTGTGTGTTATGTTAGTGCACTCAACAATGTGTTATGTTAGTGCACTCAACAGTGTGTTATGTTAGTGCACTCAACAGTGTGTTATGTTAGTGCACTCAACAGTGTGTTATGTTAGTGCACTCAACAGTGTGTTATGTTAGTGCACTCAACAGTGTGTGTTATGTTAGTGCACTCAACAGTGTGTGTTATGTTAGTGCACTCAACAGTGTGTTATGTTAGTGCACTCAACAGTGTGTGTTATGTTAGTGCACTCAACAGTGTGTGTTATGTTAGTGCACTCAACAGTGTGTGTTATGTTAGTGCACTCAACAGTGTGTTATGTTAGTGCACTCAACAGTGTGTTATGTTAGTGCACTCAACAGTGTGTTATGTTAGTGCACTCAACAGTGTGTTATGTTAGTGCACTCAACAGTGTGTTATGTTAGTGCACTCAACAGTGTGTTATGTTAGTGCACTCAACAGTGTGTGTTATGTTAGTGCACTCAACAGTGTGTGTTATGTTAGTGCACTCAACAGTGTGTGTTATGTTAGTGCACTCAACAGTGTGTTGATGTTAGTGCACTCAACAGTGTGTGTTATGTTAGTGCACTCAACAATGTGTTATGTTAGTGCACTCAACAGTGTGTTATGTTAGTGCACTCAACAGTGTGTTATGTTAGTGCACTCAACAGTGTGTTATGTTAGTGCACTCAACAGTGTGTTATGTTAGTGCACTCAACAGTGTGTGTTATGTTAGTGCACTCAACAGTGTGTGATGTTAGTGCACTCAACAATGTGTGTTATGTTAGTGCACTCAACAGTGTGTGTTATGTTAGTGCACTCAACAGTGTGTTATGTTAGTGCACTCAACAGTGTGTGTTATGTTAGTGCACTCAACAGTGTGTGTTATGTTAGTGCACTCAACAGTGTGTTATGTTAGTGCACTCAACAGTGTGTTATGTTAGTGCACTCAACAGTGTGTTGATGTTAGTGCACTCAACAGTGTGTTGATGTTAGTGCACTCAACAGTGTGTTGATGTTAGTGCACTCAACAGTGTGTTGATGTTAGTGCACTCAACAGTGTGTGTTATGTTAGTGCACTCAACAGTGTGTGTTATGTTAGTGCACTCAACAGTGTGTTGATGTTAGTGCACTCAACAGTGTGTGTTATGTTAGTGCACTCAACAGTGTGTTGATGTTAGTGCACTCAACAGTGTGTTATGTTAGTGCACTCAACAGTGTGTGTTATGTTAGTGCACTCAACAGTGTGTGTTATGTTAGTGCACTCAACAGTGTGTTATGTTAGTGCACTCAACAGTGTGTGTTATGTTAGTGCACTCAACAGTGTGTTATGTTAGTGCACTCAACAGTGTGTGTTATGTTAGTGCACTCAACAGTGTGTTATGTTAGTGCACTCAACAGTGTGTTATGTTAGTGCACTCAACAGTGTGTGTTATGTTAGTGCACTCAACAGTGTGTTATGTTAGTGCACTCAACAGTGTGTGTTATGTTAGTGCACTCAACAGTGTGTTATGTTAGTGCACTCAACAGTGTGTTATGTTAGTGCACTCAACAGTGTGTTATGTTAGTGCACTCAACAATGTGTTATGTTAGTGCACTCAACAGTGTGTTATGTTAGTGCACTCAACAGTGTGTTATGTTAGTGCACTCAACAGTGTGTTATGTTAGTGCACTCAACAGTGTGTTGATGTTAGTGCACTCAACAATGTGTTATGTTAGTGCACTCAACAGTGTGTTATGTTAGTGCACTCAACAGTGTGTTATGTTAGTGCACTCAACAGTGTGTGTTATGTTAGTGCACTCAACAGTGTGTTATGTTAGTGCACTCAACAGTGTGTTGATGTTAGTGCACTCAACAGTGTGTGTTATGTTAGTGCACTCAACAGTGTGTGTTATGTTAGTGCACTCAACAGTGTGTTGATGTTAGTGCACTCAACAGTGTGTGTTATGTTAGTGCACTCAACAGTGTGTGTTATGTTAGTGCACTCAACAGTGTGTGTTATGTTAGTGCACTCAACAGTGTGTTATGTTAGTGCACTCAACAGTGTGTTATGTTAGTGCACTCAACAGTGTGTGTTATGTTAGTGCACTCAACAGTGTGTGTTATGTTAGTGCACTCAACAGTGTGTGTTATGTTAGTGCACTCAACAGTGTGTTGATGTTAGTGCACTCAACAGTGTGTGTTATGTTAGTGCACTCAACAGTGTGTTATGTTAGTGCACTCAACAGTGTGTGTTATGTTAGTGCACTCAACAGTGTGTTATGTTAGTGCACTCAACAGTGTGTGTTATGTTAGTGCACTCAACAATGTGTGTTATGTTAGTGCACTCAACAGTGTGTTATGTTAGTGCACTCAACAGTGTGTTATGTTAGTGCACTCAACAGTGTGTGTTATGTTAGTGCACTCAACAGTGTGTTATGTTAGTGCACTCAACAGTGTGTGTTATGTTAGTGCACTCAACAAGTGTGTGTTATGTTAGTGCACTCAACAGTGTGTTATGTTAGTGCACTCAACAGTGTGTGTATGTTAGTGCACTCAACAAGTGTGTGTATGTTAGTGCACTCAACAGTGTGTGTTATGTTAGTGCACTCAACAGTGTGTTGATGTTAGTGCACTCAACAGTGTGTTATGTTAGTGCACTCAACAGTGTGTTATGTTAGTGCACTCAACAGTGTGTGTTATGTTAGTGCACTCAACAGTGTGTTATGTTAGTGCACTCAACAGTGTGTGTTGATGTCAGTGCACTCAACAATGTTTTATGTTAGTGCACTCAACAGTGTGTTGATGTTAGTGCACTCAACAGTGTGTGTTATGTTAGTGCACACAACAGTGTGTGTTATGTTAGTGCACTCAACAGTGTGTTGATGTTAGTGCACTCAACAGTGTGTGTTATGTTAGTGCACTCAACAGTGTGTGTTATGTTAGTGCACTCAGCAGTGTGTGTTATGTTAGTGCACTCAACAGTGTGTTATGTTAGTGCACTCAACAGTGTGTTATGTTAGTGCACTCAACAGTGTGTGTTATGTTAGTGCACTCAACAGTGTGTGTTATGTTAGTGCACTCAACAGTGTGTGTTATGTTAGTGCACTCAACAGTGTGTTGATGTTAGTGCACTCAACAGTGTGTGTTATGTTAGTGCACTCAACAGTGTGTTATGTTAGTGCACTCAACAGTGTGTGTTATGTTAGTGCACTCAACAATGTGTTATGTTAGTGCACTCAACAGTGTGTGTTATGTTAGTGCACTCAACAATGTGTGTTATGTTAGTGCACTCAACAGTGTGTAATGTTAGTGCACTCAACAGTGTGTTATGTTAGTGCACTCAACAGTGTGTGTTATGTTAGTGCACTCAACAGTGTGTAATGTTAGTGCACTCAACAGTGTGTGTTATGTTAGTGCACTCACAAGTGTGTGTTATGTTAGTGCACTCAACAGTGTGTAATGTTTGTGCACTCAACAGTGTGTGTTATGTTAGTGCACTCACAAGTGTGTGTTATGTTAGTGCACTCAACAGTGTGTGTTATGTTAGTGCACTCAACAGTGTGTTGATGTTAGTGCACTCAACAGTGTGTTATGTTAGTGCACTCAACAGTGTGTTATGTTAGTGCACTCAACAGTGTGTGTTATGTTAGTGCACTCAACAGTGTGTATTATGTTAGTGCACTCAACAGTGTGTGTTATGTTAGTGCACTCAACAGTGTGTTGATGTTAGTGCACTCAACAGTGTGTGTTATGTTAGTGCACTCAACAGTGTGTTATGTTAGTGCACTCAACAATGTGTTATGTTAGTGCACTCAACAGTGTGCGTTATGTTAGTGCACTCAACAGTGTGTGTTATGTTAGTGCACTCAACAGTGTGTGTTATGTTAGTGCACTCAACAATGTGTTATGTTAGTGCACTCAACAGTGTGTTGATGTTAGTGCACTCAACAGTGTGTTATGTTAGTGCACTCAACAGTGTGTGTTATGTTAGTGCACTCAACAGTGTGTTATGTTAGTGCACTCAACAGTGTGTTATGTTAGTGCACTCAACAGTGTGTTATGTTAGTGCACTCAACAGTGTGTGTTATGTTAGTGCACTCAACAGTGTGTGTTATGTTAGTGCACTCAACAGTGTGTTATGTTAGTGCACTCAACAGTGTGTTGATGTTAGTGCACTCAACAGTGTGTTATGTTAGTGCACTCAACAGTGTGTGTTATGTTAGTGCACTCAACAATGTGTTATGTTAGTGCACTCAACAGTGTGTGTTATGTTAGTGCACTCAACAGTGTGGGTTATGTTAGTGCACTCAACAGTGTGTGTTATGTTAGTGCACTCAACAGTGTGTTATGTTAGTGCACTCAACAGTGTGTTATGTTAGTGCACTCAACAATGTGTGGATGTTAGTGCACTCAACAGTGTGTTATGTTAGTGCACTCAACAGTGTGTTATGTTAGTGCACTCAACAGTGTGTTATGTTAGTGCACTCAACAGTGTGTTGATGTTAGTGCACTCAACAATGTGTTATGTTAGTGCACTCAACAGTGTGTTATGTTAGTGCACTCAACAGTGTGTTATGTTAGTGCACTCAACAGTGTGTGTTGATGTTAGTGCACTCAACAATGTGTTATGTTAGTGCACTCAACAGTGTGTTGATGTTAGTGCACTCAACAGTGTGTGTTATGTTAGTGCACACAACAGTGTGTGTTATGTTAGTGCACTCAACAGTGTGTTGATGTTAGTGCACTCAACAGTGTGTGTTATGTTAGTGCACTCAACAGTGTGTTTTATGTTAGTGCACTCAGCAGTGTGTGTTATGTTAGTGCACTCAACAGTGTGTTATGTTAGTGCACTCAACAGTGTGTTATGTTAGTGCACTCAACAGTGTGTGTTATGTTAGTGCACTCAACAGTGTGTGTTATGTTAGTGCACTCAACAGTGTGTGTTATGTTAGTGCACTCAACAGTGTGTTGATGTTAGTGCACTCAACAGTGTGTGTTATGTTAGTGCACTCAACAGTGTGTTATGTTAGTGCACTCAACAGTGTGTGTTATGTTGGTGCACTCAACAGTGTGTTATGTTAGTGCACTCAACAGTGTGTGTTGATGTTAGTGCACTCAACAGTGTGTGTTGATGTTAGTGCACTCAACAGTGTGTGTTGATGTTAGTGCACTCAACAGTGTGTGTTGATGTTAGTGCACTCAACAGTGTGTTATGTTAGTGCACTCAACAGTGTGTGTTATGTTAGTGCACTCAACAGTGTGTTATGTTAGTGCACTCAACAGTGTGTTATGTTAGTGCACTCAACAGTGTGTGTTATGTTAGTGCACTCAACAGTGTGTTATGTTAGTGCACTCAACAGTGTGTTATGTTAGTGCACTCAACAGTGAGTTGATGTTAGTGCACTCAACAATGTGTTATGTTAGTGCACTCAACAGTGTGTGTTATGTTAGTGCACTCAACAGTGTGTTATGTTAGTGCACTCAACAGTGTGTGTTATGTTAGTGCACTCAACAGTGTGTTGATGTTAGTGCACTCAACAATGTGTTATGTTAGTGCACTCAACAGTGTGTGTTATGTTAGTGCACTCAACAATGTGTGTTATGTTAGTGCACTCAACAATGTGTGTTATGTTAGTGCACTCAACAGTGTGTTGATGTTAGTGCACTCAACAATGTGTGTTATGTTAGTGCACTCAACAATGTGTGTTATGTTAGTGCACTCAACAGTGTGTTGATGTTAGTGCACTCAACAATGTGTTATGTTAGTGCACTCAACAGTGTGTGTTATGTTAGTGCACTCAACAGTGTGTTGATGTTAGTGCACTCAACAATGTGTGTTAAGTTAGTGCACTCAACAGTGTGTGTTATGTTAGTGCACTCAACAGTGTGTTAAGTTAGTGCACTCAACAGTGTGTTATGTTAGTGCACTCAACAGTGTGTGTTATGTTAGTGCACTCAACAGTGTGTTATGTTAGTGCACTCAACAGTGTGTGTTATGTTAGTGCACTCAACAGTGTGTTAAGTTAGTGCATTCAACAGTGTGTGTTATGTTAGTGCACTCAACAGTGTGTTATGTTAGTGCACTCAACAGTGTGTGTTAAGTTAGTGCACTCAACAGTGTGTGTTATGTTAGTCCACTCAACAGTGTGTTGATGTTAGTGCACTCAACAATGTGTGTTAAGTTAGTGCACTCAACAGTGTGTGTTATGTTAGTGCACTCAACAGTGTGTTAAGTTAGTGCACTCAACAGTGTGTTATGTTAGTGCACTCAACAGTATGTGTTATGTTAGTGCACTCAACAGTGTGTTATGTTAGTGCACTCAACAGTGTGTGTTATGTTAGTGCACTCAACAGTGTGTGTTATGTTAGTGCACTCAACAGTGTGTTATGTTAGTGCACTCAACAGTGTGTGTTATGTTAGTGCACTCAACAGTGTGTTAAGTTAGTGCACTCAACAGTGTGTGTTATGTTAGTGCACTCAACAGTGTGTTATGTTAGTGCACTCAACAGTGTGTTATGTTAGTGCACTCAACAGTGTGTTATGTTAGTGCACTCAACAGTGTGTTATGTTAGTGCACTCAACAGTGTGTGTTATGTTAGTGCACTCAACAGTGTGTGTTATGTTAGTGCACTCAACAGTGTGTTGATGTTAGTGCACTCAACAGTGTGTGTTATGTTAGTGCACTCAACAATGTGTTATGTTAGTGCACTCAACAGTGTGTTATGTTAGTGCACTCA
Organism: Salmo salar; assembly: GCF_965601325.2. Classification (NCBI taxonomy): domain Eukaryota; kingdom Metazoa; phylum Chordata; class Actinopteri; order Salmoniformes; family Salmonidae; genus Salmo; species Salmo salar. Next base: position 97,795 of record NW_027675604.1, on the reverse strand, counting down.
ACAGTGTGTTATGTTAGTGCACTCAACAGTGTGTGTTATGTTAGTGCACTCAACAGTGTGTTATGTTAGTGCACTCAACAGTGTGTGTTAAGTTAGTGCACTCAACAGTGTGTGTTATGTTAGTCCACTCAACAGTGTGTTGATGTTAGTGCACTCAACAATGTGTGTTAAGTTAGTGCACTCAACAGTGTGTGTTATGTTAGTGCACTCAACAGTGTGTTAAGTTAGTGCACTCAACAGTGTGTTATGTTAGTGCACTCAACAGTGTGTGTTATGTTAGTGCACTCAACAGTGTGTTATGTTAGTGCACTCAACAGTGTGTGTTATGTTAGTGCACTCAACAGTGTGTTAAGTTAGTGCATTCAACAGTGTGTGTTATGTTAGTGCACTCAACAGTGTGTGTTATGTTAGTGCACTCAACAGTGTGTTATGTTAGTGCACTCAACAGTGTGTGTTATGTTAGTGCACTCAACAGTGTGTTAAGTTAGTGCATTCAACAGTGTGTGTTATGTTAGTGCACTCAACAGTGTGTGTTATATTAGTGCACTCAACAGTGTGTGTTATGTTAGTGCACTCAACAGTGTGTTAGGTTAGTGCACTCAACAGTGTGTTAAGTTAGTGCACTCAACAGTGTGTTATGTTAGTGAACTCAACAGTGTGTTATGTTAGTGCACTCAACAGTGTGTTATGTTAGTGCACTCAACAGTGTGTTATGTTAGTGCACTCAACAGTGTGTGTTATGTTAGTGCACTCAACAGTGTGTGTTATGTTAGTGCACTCAACAGTGTGTGTTATGTTAGTGCACTCAACAGTGTGTTGATGTTAGTGCACTCAACAGTGTGTGTTATGTTAGTGCACTCAACAATGTGTTATGTTAGTGCACTCAACAGTGTGTTATGTTAGTGCACTCAACAGTGTGTTATGTTAGTGCACTCAACAGTGTGTTATGTTAGTGCACTCAACAGTGTGTTATGTTAGTGCACTCAACAGTGTGTGTTATGTTAGTGCACTCAACAGTGTGTGTTATGTTAGTGCACTCAACAGTGTGTTAAGTTAGTGCATTCAACAGTGTGTGTTATGTTAGTGCACTCAACAGTGTGTGTTATATTAGTGCACTCAACAGTGTGTGTTATGTTAGTGCACTCAACAGTGTGTTAGGTTAGTGCACTCAACAGTGTGTTAAGTTAGTGCACTCAACAGTGTGTTATGTTAGTGCACTCAACAGTGTGTTATGTTAGTGCACTCAACAGTGTGTTATGTTAGTGCACTCAACAGTGTGTTATGTTAGTGCACTCAACAGTGTGTGTTATGTTAGTGCACTCAACAGTGTGTGTTATGTTAGTGCACTCAACAGTGTGTGTTATGTTAGTGCACTCAACAGTGTGTTGATGTTAGTGCACTCAACAGTGTGTGTTATGTTAGTGCACTCAACAATGTGTTATGTTAGTGCACTCAACAGTGTGTTATGTTAGTGCACTCAACAGTGTGTTATGTTAGTGCACTCAACAGTGTGTTATGTTAGTGCACTCAACAGTGTGTTATGTTAGTGCACTCAACAGTGTGTTATGTTAGTGCACTCAACAGTGTGTGTTATGTTAGTGCACTCAACAGTGTGTGTTATGTTAGTGCACTCAACAGTGTGTTAAGTTAGTGCATTCAACAGTGTGTGTTATGTTAGTGCACTCAACAGTGTGTGTTATATTAGTGCACTCAACAGTGTGTGTTATGTTAGTGCACTCAACAGTGTGTTAGGTTAGTGCACTCAACAGTGTGTTAAGTTAGTGCACTCAACAGTGTGTTATGTTAGTGCACTCAACAGTGTGTTATGTTAGTGCACTCAACAGTGTGTTATGTTAGTGCACTCAACAGTGTGTTATGTTAGTGCACTCAACAGTGTGTGTTATGTTAGTGCACTCAACAGTGTGTGTTATGTTAGTGCACTCAACAGTGTGTGTTATGTTAGTGCACTCAACAGTGTGTTGATGTTAGTGCACTCAACAGTGTGTGTTATGTTAGTGCACTCAACAATGTGTTATGTTAGTGCACTCAACAGTGTGTTATGTTAGTGCACTCAACAGTGTGTTATGTTAGTGCACTCAACAGTGTGTTATGTTAGTGCACTCAACAGTGTGTTATGTTAGTGCACTCAACAGTGTGTGTTATGTTAGTGCACTCAACAGTGTGTGTTGTTAGTGCACTCAACAATGTGTCTTATGTTAGTGCACTCAACAGTGTGTGTTATGTTAGTGCACTCAACAGTGTGTTATGTTAGTGCACTCAACAGTGTGTGTTATGTTAGTGCACTCAACAGTGTGTGTTATGTTAGTGCACTCAATAGTGTGTTATGTTAGTGCACTCAACAGTGTGTTATGTTAGTGCACTCAACAGTGTGTTGATGTTAGTGCACTCAACAGTGTGTTGATGTTAGTGCACTCAACAGTGTGTTGATGTTAGTGCACTCAACAGTGTGTTGATGTTAGTGCACTCAACAGTGTGTGTTATGTTAGTGCACTCAACAGTGTGTGTTATGTTAGTGCACTCAACAGTGTGTTGATGTTAGTGCACTCAACAGTGTGTGTTATGTTAGTGCACTCAACAGTGTGTTGATGTTAGTGCACTCAACAGTGTGTTATGTTAGTGCACTCAACAGTGTGTGTTATGTTAGTGCACTCAACAGTGTGTGTTATGTTAGTGCACTCAACAGTGTGTTGATGTTAGTGCACTCAACAGTGTGTGTTATGTTAGTGCACTCAACAATGTGTTATGTTAGTGCACTCAACAGTGTGTTATGTTAGTGCACTCAACAGTGTGTTATGTTAGTGCACTCAACAGTGTGTGTTATGTTAGTGCACTCAACAGTGTGTTATGTTAGTGCACTCAACAGTGTGTGTTATGTTAGTGCACTCAACAGTGTGTGTTATGTTAGTGCACTCAACAGTGTGTGTTATGTTAGTGCACTCAACAGTGTGTTGATGTTAGTGCACTCAACAGTGTGTGTTATGTTAGTGCACTCAACAATGTGTTATGTTAGTGCACTCAACAGTGTGTTATGTTAGTGCACTCAACAGTGTGTTATGTTAGTGCACTCAACAGTGTGTTATGTTAGTGCACTCAACAGTGTGTTATGTTAGTGCACTCAACAGTGTGTGTTATGTTAGTGCACTCAACAGTGTGTGTTGTTAGTGCACTCAACAATGTGTCTTATGTTAGTGCACTCAACAGTGTGTGTTATGTTAGTGCACTCAACAGTGTGTTATGTTAGTGCACTCAACAGTGTGTGTTATGTTAGTGCACTCAACAGTGTGTGTTATGTTAGTGCACTCAATAGTGTGTTATGTTAGTGCACTCAACAGTGTGTTATGTTAGTGCACTCAACAGTGTGTTGATGTTAGTGCACTCAACAGTGTGTTGATGTTAGTGCACTCAACAGTGTGTTGATGTTAGTGCACTCAACAGTGTGTGTTATGTTAGTGCACTCAACAGTGTGTGGTATGTTAGTGCACTAAACAGTGTGTTGATGTTAGTGCACTCAACAGTGTGTGTTATGTTAGTGCTCTCAACAGTGTGTTGATGTTAGTGCACTCAACAGTGTGTTATGTTAGTGCACTCAACAGTGTGTGTTATATTAGTGCACTCAACAGTGTGTGTTATGTTAGTGCACTCAACAGTGTGTTATGTTAGTGCACTCAACAGTGTGTGTTATGTTAGTGCACTCAACAGTGTGTTAAGTTAGTGCACTCAACAGTGTGTGTTATGTTAGTGCACTCAACAGTGTGTTAAGTTAGTGCATTCAACAGTGTGTGTTATGTTAGTGCACTCAACAGTGTGTGTTATATTAGTGCACTCAACAGTGTGTGTTATGTTAGTGCACTCAACAGTGTGTTAGGTTAGTGCACTCAACAGTGTGTTAAGTTAGTGCACTCAACAGTGTGTTATGTTAGTGAACTCAACAGTGTGTTATGTTAGTGCACTCAACAGTGTGTTATGTTAGTGCACTCAACAGTGTGTTATGTTAGTGCACTCAACAGTGTGTGTTATGTTAGTGCACTCAACAGTGTGTGTTATGTTAGTGCACTCAACAGTGTGTTGATGTTAGTGCACTCAACAGTGTGTGTTATGTTAGTGCACTCAACAATGTGTTATGTTAGTGCACTCAACAGTGTGTTATGTTAGTGCACTCAACAGTGTGTTATGTTAGTGCACTCAACAGTGTGTGTTATGTTAGTGCACTCAACAGTGTGTTATGTTAGTGCACTCAACAGTGTGTGTTAAGTTAGTGCACTCAACAGTGTGTGTTATGTTAGTCCACTCAACAGTGTGTTGATGTTAGTGCACTCAACAATGTGTGTTAAGTTAGTGCACTCAACAGTGTGTGTTATGTTAGTGCACTCAACAGTGTGTTAAGTTAGTGCACTCAACAGTGTGTTATGTTAGTGCACTCAACAGTGTGTGTTATGTTAGTGCACTCAACAGTGTGTTATGTTAGTGCACTCAACAGTGTGTGTTATGTTAGTGCACTCAACAGTGTGTTAAGTTAGTGCACTCAACAGTGTGTTGATGTTAGTGCACTCAACAGTGTGTGTTATGTTAGTGCACTCAACAGTGTGTTGATGTTAGTGCACTCAACAGTGTGTTATGTTAGTGCACTCAACAGTGTGTGTTATATTAGTGCACTCAACAGTGTGTGTTATGTTAGTGCACTCAACAGTGTGTTATGTTAGTGCACTCAACAGTGTGTGTTATGTTAGTGCACTCAACAGTGTGTTAAGTTAGTGCACTCAACAGCGTGTGTTATGTTAGTGCACTCAACAGTGTGTTATGTTAGTGCACTCAACAGTGTGTTATGTTAGTGCACTCAACAGTGTGTTATGTTAGTGCACTCAACAGTGTGTTATGTTAGTGCACTCAACAGTGTGTGTTATGTTAGTGCACTCAACAGTGTGTTATGTTAGTGCACTCAACAGTGTGTTATGTTAGTGCACTCAACAGTGTGTGTTATGTTAGTGCACTCAACAGTGTGTGTTATGTTAGTGCACTCAACAATGTGTTATGTTAGTGCACTCAACAGTGTGTTATGTTAGTGCACTCAAAAGTGTGTTATGTTAGTGCACTCAACAGTGTGTGTTATGTTAGTGCACTCAACAGTGTGTTATGTTAGTGCACTCAACAGTGTGTGTTATGTTAGTGCACTCAACAGTGTGTGTTATGTTAGTGCACTCAACAGTGTGTGTTATGTTAGTGCACTCAACAGTGTGTTGATGTTAGTGCACTCAACAGTGTGTGTTATGTTAGTGCACTCAACAATGTGTTATGTTAGTGCACTCAACAGTGTGTTATGTTAGTGCACTCAACAGTGTGTTATGTTAGTGCACTCAACAGTGTGTTATGTTAGTGCACTCAACAGTGTGTAATGTTAGTGCACTCAACAGTGTGTGTTATGTTAGTGCACTCAACAGTGTGTGTTGTTAGTGCACTCAACAATGTGTCTTATGTTAGTGCACTCAACAGTGTGTGTTATGTTAGTGCACTCAACAGTGTGTTATGTTAGTGCACTCAACAGTGTGTGTTATGTTAGTGCACTCAACAGTGTGTGTTATGTTAGTGCACTCAATAGTGTGTTATGTTAGTGCACTCAACAGTGTGTTATGTTAGTGCACTCAACAGTGTGTTGATGTTAGTGCACTCAACAGTGTGTTGATGTTAGTGCACTCAACAGTGTGTGTTATGTTAGTGCACTAAACAGTGTGTTGATGTTAGTGCACTCAACAGTGTGTGTTATGTTAGTGCACTCAACAGTGTGTTGATGTTAGTGCACTCAACAGTGTGTTATGTTAGTGCACTCAACAGTGTGTGTTATATTAGTGCACTCAACAGTGTGTGTTATGTTAGTGCACTCAACAGTGTGTTATGTTAGTGCACTCAACAGTGTGTGTTATGTTAGTGCACTCAAAAGTGTGTTAAGTTAGTGCACTCAACAGTGTGTGTTATGTTAGTGCACTCAACAGTGTGTTAAGTTAGTGCATTCAACAGTGTGTGTTATGTTAGTGCACTCAACAGTGTGTGTTATATTAGTGCACTCAACAGTGTGTGTTATGTTAGTGCACTCAACAGTGTGTTAGGTTAGTGCACTCAACAGTGTGTTAAGTTAGTGCACTCAACAGTGTGTTATGTTAGTGAACTCAACAGTGTGTTATGTTAGTGCACTCAACAGTGTGTTATGTTAGTGCACTCAACAGTGTGTTATGTTAGTGCACTCAACAGTGTGTGTTATGTTAGTGCACTCAACAGTGTGTGTTATGTTAGTGCACTCAACAGTGTGTTGATGTTAGTGCACTCAACAGTGTGTGTTATGTTAGTGCACTCAACAATGTGTTATGTTAGTGCACTCAACAGTGTGTTATGTTAGTGCACTCAACAGTGTGTTATGTTAGTGCACTCAACAGTGTGTGTTATGTTAGTGCACTCAACAGTGTGTTATGTTAGTGCACTCAACAGTGTGTGTTAAGTTAGTGCACTCAACAGTGTGTGTTATGTTAGTCCACTCAACAGTGTGTTGATGTTAGTGCACTCAACAATGTGTGTTAAGTTAGTGCACTCAACAGTGTGTGTTATGTTAGTGCACTCAACAGTGTGTTAAGTTAGTGCACTCAACAGTGTGTTATGTTAGTGCACTCAACAGTGTGTGTTATGTTAGTGCACTCAACAGTGTGTTATGTTAGTGCACTCAACAGTGTGTGTTATGTTAGTGCACTCAACAGTGTGTTAAGTTAGTGCATTCAACAGTGTGTGTTATGTTAGTGCACTCAACAGTGTGTGTTATGTTAGTGCACTCAACAGTGTGTTATGTTAGTGCACTCAACAGTGTGTGTTATGTTAGTGCACTCAACAGTGTGTTAAGTTAGTGCATTCAACAGTGTGTGTTATGTTAGTGCACTCAACAGTGTGTGTTATATTAGTGCACTCAACAGTGTGTGTTATGTTAGTGCACTCAACAGTGTGTTAGGTTAGTGCACTCAACAGTGTGTTAAGTTAGTGCACTCAACAGTGTGTTATGTTAGTGAACTCAACAGTGTGTTATGTTAGTGCACTCAACAGTGTGTTATGTTAGTGCACTCAACAGTGTGTTATGTTAGTGCACTCAACAGTGTGTGTTATGTTAGTGCACTCAACAGTGTGTGTTATGTTAGTGCACTCAACAGTGTGTGTTATGTTAGTGCACTCAACAGTGTGTTGATGTTAGTGCACTCAACAGTGTGTGTTATGTTAGTGCACTCAACAATGTGTTATGTTAGTGCACTCAACAGTGTGTTATGTTAGTGCACTCAACAGTGTGTTATGTTAGTGCACTCAACAGTGTGTGTTATGTTAGTGCACTCAACAGTGTGTTATGTTAGTGCACTCAACAGTGTGTGTTATGTTAGTGCACTCAACAGTGTGTGTTGTTAGTGCACTCAACAATGTGTCTTATGTTAGTGCACTCAACAGTGTGTGTTATGTTAGTGCACTCAACAGTGTGTTATGTTAGTGCACTCAACAGTGTGTGTTATGTTAGTGCACTCAACAGTGTGTGTTATGTTAGTGCACTCAATAGTGTGTTATGTTAGTGCACTCAACAGTGTGTTATGTTAGTGCACTCAACAGTGTGTTGATGTTAGTGCACTCAACAGTGTGTTGATGTTAGTGCACTCAACAGTGTGTTGATGTTAGTGCACTCAACAGTGTGTGTTATGTTAGTGCACTCAACAGTGTGTGTTATGTTAGTGCACTCAACAGTGTGTTGATGTTAGTGCACTCAACAGTGTGTGTTATGTTAGTGCACTCAACAGTGTGTTGATGTTAGTGCACTCAACAGTGTGTTATGTTAGTGCACTCAACAGTGTGTGTTATGTTAGTGCACTCAACAGTGTGTTGATGTTAGTGCACTCAACAGTGTGTGTTATGTTAGTGTACTCAACAGTGTGTTATGTTAGTGCACTCAACAGTGTGTGTTATGTTAGTGCACTCAACAGTGTGTTATGTTAGTGCACTCAACAGTGTGTGTTATGTTAGTGCACTCAACAGTGTGTGTTATGTTAGTGCACTCAACAGTGTTATGTTAGTGCACTCAACAGTGTGTTATGTTAGTGCACTCAACAGTGTGTGTTATGTTAGTGCACTCAACAGTGTGTGTTATGTTAGTGCACTCAACAGTGTGTTATGTTAGTGCACTCAACAGTGTGTGTTATGTTAGTGCACTCAACAGTGTGTTATGTTAGTGCACTCAACAGTGTGTGTTATGTTAGTGCACTCAACAGTGTGTTGATGTTAGTGCACTCAACAGTGTGTGTTATGTTAGTGCACTCAACAATGTGTTATGTTAGTGCACTCAACAATGTGTTATGTTAGTGCACTCAACAATGTGTTGATGTTAGTGCACTCAACAATGTGTGGATGTTAGTGCACTCAACAATGTGTTATGTTAGTGCACTCAACAGTGTGTGTTATGTTAGTGCACTCAACAGTGTGTTGATGTTAGTGCACTCAACAATGTGTGTTAAGTTAGTGCACTCAACAGTGTGTGTTATGTTAGTGCACTCAACAGTGTGTTAAGTTAGTGCACTCAACAGTGTGTTATGTTAGTGCACTCAACAGTGTGTGTTATGTTAGTGCACTCAACAGTGTGTTATGTTAGTGCACTCAACAGTGTGTGTTATGTTAGTGCACTCAACAGTGTGTTAAGTTAGTGCATTCAACAGTGTGTGTTATGTTAGTGCACTCAACAGTGTGTTATGTTAGTGCACTCAACAGTGTGTGTTAAGTTAGTGCACTCAACAGTGTGTGTTATGTTAGTCCACTCAACAGTGTGTTGATGTTAGTGCACTCAACAGTGTGTTATGTTAGTGCACTCAACAGTGTGTGTTATGTTAGTGCACTCAACAGTGTGTTGATGTTAGTGCACTCAACAGTGTGTGTTATGTTAGTGTACTCAACAGTGTGTTATGTTAGTGCACTCAACAGTGTGTGTTATGTTAGTGCACTCAACAGTGTGTTATGTTAGTGCACTCAACAGTGTGTGTTATGTTAGTGCACTCAACAGTGTGTGTTATGTTAGTGCACTCAACAGTGTTATGTTAGTGCACTCAACAGTGTGTTATGTTAGTGCACTCAACAGTGTGTGTTATGTTAGTGCACTCAACAGTGTGTGTTATGTTAGTGCACTCAACAGTGTGTTATGTTAGTGCACTCAACAGTGTGTTATGTTAGTGCACTCAACAGTGTGTGTTATGTTAGTGCACTCAACAGTGTGTTGATGTTAGTGCACTCAACAGTGTGTGTTATGTTAGTGCACTCAACAATGTGTTATGTTAGTGCACTCAACAATGTGTTGATGTTAGTGCACTCAACAATGTGTGGATGTTAGTGCACTCAACAATGTGTTATGTTAGTGCACTCAACAGTGTGTGTTATGTTAGTGCACTCAACAGTTTGTTGATGTTAGTGCACTCAACAATGTGTGTTAAGTTAGTGCACTCAACAGTGTGTGTTATGTTAGTGCACTCAACAGTGTGTTAAGTTAGTGCACTCAACAGTGTGTGTTATGTTAGTGCACTCAACAGTGTGTGTTATGTTAGTGCACTCAACAGTGTGTTGATGTTAGTGCACTCAACAGTGTGTGTTATGTTAGTGCACTCAACAATGTGTTATGTTAGTGCACTCAACAGTGTGTGTTATGTTAGTGCACTCAACAGTGTGTGTTGTTAGTGCACTCAACAATGTGTCTTATGTTAGTGCACTCAACAGTGTGTGTTATGTTAGTGCACTCAACAGTGTGTTATGTTAGTGCACTCAACAGTGTGTGTTATGTTAGTGCACTCAACAGTGTGTGTTATGTTAGTGCACTCAATAGTGTGTTATGTTAGTGCACTCAACAGTGTGTTATGTTAGTGCACTCAACAGTGTGTTGATGTTAGTGCACTCAACAGTGTGTTGATGTTAGTGCACTCAACAGTGTGTTGATGTTAGTGCACTCAACAGTGTGTGTTATGTTAGTGCACTCAACAGTGTGTGTTATGTTAGTGCACTCAACAGTGTGTTGATGTTAGTGCACTCAACAGTGTGTGTTATGTTAGTGTACTCAACAGTGTGTTATGTTAGTGCACTCAACAGTGTGTGTTATGTTAGTGCACTCAACAGTGTGTGTTATGTTAGTGCACTCAACAGTGTGTGTTATGTTAGTGCACTCAACAGTGTTATGTTAGTGCACTCAACAGTGTGTTATGTTAGTGCACTCAACAGTGTGTGTTATGTTAGTGCACTCAACAGTGTGTTAAGTTAGTGCATTCAACAGTGTGTGTTATGTTAGTGCACTCAACAGTGTGTGTTATATTAGTGCACTCAACAGTGTGTGTTATGTTAGTGCACTCAACAGTGTGTTAGGTTAGTGCACTCAACAGTGTGTTAAGTTAGTGCACTCAACAGTGTGTTATGTTAGTGAACTCAACAGTGTGTTATGTTAGTGCACTCAACAGTGTGTTATGTTAGTGCACTCAACAGTGTGTTATGTTAGTGCACTCAACAGTGTGTGTTATGTTAGTGCACTCAACAGTGTGTGTTATGTTAGTGCACTCAACAGTGTGTGTTATGTTAGTGCACTCAACAGTGTGTTGATGTTAGTGCACTCAACAGTGTGTGTTATGTTAGTGCACTCAACAATGTGTTATGTTAGTGCACTCAACAGTGTGTTATGTTAGTGCACTCAACAGTGTGTTATGTTAGTGCACTCAACAGTGTGTGTTATGTTAGTGCACTCAACAGTGTGTTATGTTAGTGCACTCAACAGTGTGTGTTATGTTAGTGCACTCAACAGTGTGTGTTGTTAGTGCACTCAACAATGTGTCTTATGTTAGTGCACTCAACAGTGTGTGTTATGTTAGTGCACTCAACAGTGTGTTATGTTAGTGCACTCAACAGTGTGTGTTATGTTAGTGCACTCAACAGTGTGTGTTATGTTAGTGCACTCAATAGTGTGTTATGTTAGTGCACTCAACAGTGTGTTATGTTAGTGCACTCAACAGTGTGTTGATGTTAGTGCACTCAACAGTGTGTTGATGTTAGTGCACTCAACAGTGTGTTGATGTTAGTGCACTCAACAGTGTGTGTTATGTTAGTGCACTCAACAGTGTGTGTTATGTTAGTGCACTCAACAGTGTGTTGATGTTAGTGCACTCAACAGTGTGTGTTATGTTAGTGCACTCAACAGTGTGTTGATGTTAGTGCACTCAACAGTGTGTTATGTTAGTGCACTCAACAGTGTGTGTTATGTTAGTGCACTCAACAGTGTGTTGATGTTAGTGCACTCAACAGTGTGTGTTATGTTAGTGTACTCAACAGTGTGTTATGTTAGTGCACTCAACAGTGTGTGTTATGTTAGTGCACTCAACAGTGTGTTATGTTAGTGCACTCAACAGTGTGTGTTATGTTAGTGCACTCAACAGTGTGTGTTATGTTAGTGCACTCAACAGTGTTATGTTAGTGCACTCAACAGTGTGTTATGTTAGTGCACTCAACAGTGTGTGTTATGTTAGTGCACTCAACAGTGTGTGTTATGTTAGTGCACTCAACAGTGTGTTATGTTAGTGCACTCAACAGTGTGTGTTATGTTAGTGCACTCAACAGTGTGTTATGTTAGTGCACTCAACAGTGTGTGTTATGTTAGTGCACTCAACAGTGTGTTGATGTTAGTGCACTCAACAGTGTGTGTTATGTTAGTGCACTCAACAATGTGTTATGTTAGTGCACTCAACAATGTGTTATGTTAGTGCACTCAACAATGTGTTGATGTTAGTGCACTCAACAATGTGTGGATGTTAGTGCACTCAACAATGTGTTATGTTAGTGCACTCAACAGTGTGTGTTATGTTAGTGCACTCAACAGTGTGTTGATGTTAGTGCACTCAACAATGTGTGTTAAGTTAGTGCACTCAACAGTGTGTGTTATGTTAGTGCACTCAACAGTGTGTTAAGTTAGTGCACTCAACAGTGTGTTATGTTAGTGCACTCAACAGTGTGTGTTATGTTAGTGCACTCAACAGTGTGTTATGTTAGTGCACTCAACAGTGTGTGTTATGTTAGTGCACTCAACAGTGTGTTAAGTTAGTGCATTCAACAGTGTGTGTTATGTTAGTGCACTCAACAGTGTGTTATGTTAGTGCACTCAACAGTGTGTGTTAAGTTAGTGCACTCAACAGTGTGTGTTATGTTAGTCCACTCAACAGTGTGTTGATGTTAGTGCACTCAACAGTGTGTTATGTTAGTGCACTCAACAGTGTGTGTTATGTTAGTGCACTCAACAGTGTGTTGATGTTAGTGCACTCAACAGTGTGTGTTATGTTAGTGTACTCAACAGTGTGTTATGTTAGTGCACTCAACAGTGTGTGTTATGTTAGTGCACTCAACAGTGTGTTATGTTAGTGCACTCAACAGTGTGTGTTATGTTAGTGCACTCAACAGTGTGTGTTATGTTAGTGCACTCAACAGTGTTATGTTAGTGCACTCAACAGTGTGTTATGTTAGTGCACTCAACAGTGTGTGTTATGTTAGTGCACTCAACAGTGTGTGTTATGTTAGTGCACTCAACAGTGTGTTATGTTAGTGCACTCAACAGTGTGTTATGTTAGTGCACTCAACAGTGTGTGTTATGTTAGTGCACTCAACAGTGTGTTGATGTTAGTGCACTCAACAGTGTGTGTTATGTTAGTGCACTCAACAATGTGTTATGTTAGTGCACTCAACAATGTGTTGATGTTAGTGCACTCAACAATGTGTGGATGTTAGTGCACTCAACAATGTGTTATGTTAGTGCACTCAACAGTGTGTGTTATGTTAGTGCACTCAACAGTTTGTTGATGTTAGTGCACTCAACAATGTGTGTTAAGTTAGTGCACTCAACAGTGTGTGTTATGTTAGTGCACTCAACAGTGTGTTAAGTTAGTGCACTCAACAGTGTGTGTTATGTTAGTGCACTCAACAGTGTGTGTTATGTTAGTGCACTCAACAGTGTGTTGATGTTAGTGCACTCAACAGTGTGTGTTATGTTAGTGCACTCAACAATGTGTTATGTTAGTGCACTCAACAGTGTGTGTTATGTTAGTGCACTCAACAGTGTGTGTTGTTAGTGCACTCAACAATGTGTCTTATGTTAGTGCACTCAACAGTGTGTGTTATGTTAGTGCACTCAACAGTGTGTTATGTTAGTGCACTCAACAGTGTGTGTTATGTTAGTGCACTCAACAGTGTGTGTTATGTTAGTGCACTCAATAGTGTGTTATGTTAGTGCACTCAACAGTGTGTTATGTTAGTGCACTCAACAGTGTGTTGATGTTAGTGCACTCAACAGTGTGTTGATGTTAGTGCACTCAACAGTGTGTTGATGTTAGTGCACTCAACAGTGTGTGTTATGTTAGTGCACTCAACAGTGTGTGTTATGTTAGTGCACTCAACAGTGTGTTGATGTTAGTGCACTCAACAGTGTGTGTTATGTTAGTGTACTCAACAGTGTGTTATGTTAGTGCACTCAACAGTGTGTGTTATGTTAGTGCACTCAACAGTGTGTGTTATGTTAGTGCACTCAACAGTGTGTGTTATGTTAGTGCACTCAACAGTGTTATGTTAGTGCACTCAACAGTGTGTTATGTTAGTGCACTCAACAGTGTGTGTTATGTTAGTGCACTCAACAGTGTGTGTTATGTTAGTGCACTCAACAGTGTGTTATGTTAGTGCACTCAACAGTGTGTGTTATGTTAGTGCACTCAACAGTGTGTTATGTTAGTGCACTCAACAGTGTGTGTTATGTTAGTGCACTCAACAGTGTGTTGATGTTAGTGCACTCAACAGTGTGTGTTATGTTAGTGCACTCAACAATGTGTTATGTTAGTGCACTCAACAATGTGTTATGTTAGTGCACTCAACAATGTGTTGATGTTAGTGCACTCAACAATGTGTGGATGTTAGTGCACTCAACAATGTGTTATGTTAGTGCACTCAACAGTGTGTGTTATGTTAGTGCACTCAACAGTGTGTTGATGTTAGTGCACTCAACAATGTGTGTTAAGTTAGTGCACTCAACAGTGTGTGTTATGTTAGTGCACTCAACAGTGTGTTATGTTAGTGCACTCAACAGTGTGTGTTATGTTAGTGCACTCAACAGTGTGTTAAGTTAGTGCATTCAACAGTGTGTGTTATGTTAGTGCACTCAACAGTGTGTTATGTTAGTGCACTCAACAGTGTGTGTTAAGTTAGTGCACTCAACAGTGTGTGTTATGTTAGTCCACTCAACAGTGTGTTGATGTTAGTGCACTCAACAGTGTGTTATGTTAGTGCACTCAACAGTGTGTGTTATGTTAGTGCACTCAACAGTGTGTTGATGTTAGTGCACTCAACAGTGTGTGTTATGTTAGTGTACTCAACAGTGTGTTATGTTAGTGCACTCAACAGTGTGTGTTATGTTAGTGCACTCAACAGTGTGTTATGTTAGTGCACTCAACAGTGTGTGTTATGTTAGTGCACTCAACAGTGTGTGTTATGTTAGTGCACTCAACAGTGTGTTATGTTAGTGCACTCAACAGTGTGTGTTATGTTAGTGCACTCAACAGTGTGTGTTATGTTAGTGCACTCAACAGTGTGTTATGTTAGTGCACTCAACAGTGTGTGTTATGTTAGTGCACTCAACAGTGTGTGTTATGTTAGTGCACTCAACAGTGTGTTATGTTAGTGCACTCAACAGTGTGTTATGTTAGTGCACTCAACAGTGTGTGTTATGTTAGTGCACTCAACAGTGTGTTGATGTTAGTGCACTCAACAGTGTGTGTTATGTTAGTGCACTCAACAATGTGTTATGTTAGTGCACTCAACAATGTGTTGATGTTAGTGCACTCAACAATGTGTGGATGTTAGTGCACTCAACAATGTGTTATGTTAGTGCACTCAACAGTGTGTGTTATGTTAGTGCACTCAACAGTTTGTTGATGTTAGTGCACTCAACAATGTGTGTTAAGTTAGTGCACTCAACAGTGTGTGTTATGTTAGTGCACTCAACAGTGTGTTAAGTTAGTGCACTCAACAGTGTGTTATGTTAGTGCACTCAACAGTGTGTGTTCTGTTAGTGCACTCAACAGTGTGTTATGTTAGTGCACTCAACAGTGTGTGTTATGTTAGTGCACTCAACAGTGTGTGTTATGTTAGTGCACTCAACAGTGTGTTAAGTTAGTGCACTCAACAGTGTGTTATGTTAGTGCACTCAACAGTGTGTGTTATGTTAGTGCACTCAACAGTGTGTTATGTTAGTGCACTCAACAGTGTGTGTTATGTTAGTGCACTCAACAGTGTGTTAAGTTAGTGCATTCAACAGTGTGTGTTATGTTAGTGCACTCAACAGTGTGTTATGTTAGTGCACTCAACAGTGTGTGTTAAGTTAGTGCACTCAACAGTGTGTGTTATGTTAGTCCACTCAACAGTGTGTTGATGTTAGTGCACTCAACAGTGTGTTATGTTAGTGCACTCAACAGTGTGTGTTATGTTAGTGCACTCAACAGTGTGTTGATGTTAGTGCACTCAACAGTGTGTGTTATGTTAGTGTACTCAACAGTGTGTTATGTTAGTGCACTCAACAGTGTGTGTTATGTTAGTGCACTCAACAGTGTGTTATGTTAGTGCACTCAACAGTGTGTGTTATGTTAGTGCACTCAACAGTGTGTGTTATGTTAGTGCACTCAACAGTGTTATGTTAGTGCACTCAACAGTGTGTTATGTTAGTGCACTCAACAGTGTGTGTTATGTTAGTGCACTCAACAGTGTGTGTTATGTTAGTGCACTCAACAGTGTGTTATGTTAGTGCACTCAACAGTGTGTTATGTTAGTGCACTCAACAGTGTGTGTTATGTTAGTGCACTCAACAGTGTGTTGATGTTAGTGCACTCAACAGTGTGTGTTATGTTAGTGCACTCAACAATGTGTTATGTTAGTGCACTCAACAATGTGTTGATGTTAGTGCACTCAACAATGTGTGGATGTTAGTGCACTCAACAATGTGTTATGTTAGTGCACTCAACAGTGTGTGTTATGTTAGTGCACTCAACAGTTTGTTGATGTTAGTGCACTCAACAATGTGTGTTAAGTTAGTGCACTCAACAGTGTGTGTTATGTTAGTGCACTCAACAGTGTGTTAAGTTAGTGCACTCAACAGTGTGTTATGTTAGTGCACTCAACAGTGTGTGTTCTGTTAGTGCACTCAACAGTGTGTTATGTTAGTGCACTCAACAGTGTGTGTTATGTTAGTGCACTCAACAGTGTGTTAAGTTAGTGCATTCAACAGTGTGTGTTATGTTAGTGCACTCAACAGTGTGTTATGTTAGTGCACTCAACAGTGTGTGTTAAGTTAGTGCACTCAACAGTGTGTGTTATGTTAGTCCACTCAACAGTGTGTTGATGTTAGTGCACTCAACAATGTGTGTTAAGTTAGTGCACTCAACAGTGTGTGTTATGTTAGTGCACTCAACAGTGTGTTAAGTTAGTGCACTCAACAGTGTGTTATGTTAGTGCACTCAACAGTGTGTGTTATGTTAGTGCACTCAACAGTGTGTTATGTTAGTGCACTCAACAGTGTGTGTTATGTTAGTGCACTCAACAGTGTGTGTTATGTTAGTGCACTCAACAGTGTGTTAAGTTAGTGCATTCAACAGTGTGTGTTATGTTAGTGCACTCAACAGTGTGTGTTATGTTAGTGCACTCAACAGTGTGTGTTATGTTAGTGCACTCAACAGTGTGTTAAGTTAGTGCATTCAACAGTGTGTGTTATGTTAGTGCACTCAACAGTGTGTGTTATATTAGTGCACTCAACAGTGTGTGTTATGTTAGTGCACTCAACTGTGTGTTAGGTTAGTGCACTCAACAGTGTGTTAAGTTAGTGCACTCAACAGTGTGTGTTATGTTAGTGCACTCAACAATGTGTTATGTTAGTGCACTCAACAATGTGTTATGTTAGTGCACTCAACAATGTGTTGATGTTAGTGCACTCAACAATGTGTGGATGTTAGTGCACTCAACAATGTGTTATGTTAGTGCACTCAACAGTGTGTGTTATGTTAGTGCACTCAACAGTGTGTTGATGTTAGTGCACTCAACAATGTGTGTTAAGTTAGTGCACTCAACAGTGTGTGTTATGTTAGTGCACTCAACAGTGTGTTAAGTTAGTGCACTCAACAGTGTGTTATGTTAGTGCACTCAACAGTGTGTTTTATGTTAGTGCACTCAACAGTGTGTTATGTTAGTGCACTCAACAGTGTGTGTTATGTTAGTGCACTCAACAGTGTGTTAAGTTAGTGCATTCAACAGTGTGTGTTATGTTAGTGCACTCAACAGTGTGTTATGTTAGTGCACTCAACAGTGTGTGTTAAGTTAGTGCACTCAACAGTGTGTTGATGTTAGTGCACTCAACAGTGTGTGTTATGTTAGTGTACTCAACAGTGTGTTATGTTAGTGCACTGAACAGTGTGTGTTATGTTAGTGCACTCAACAGTGTGTTATGTTAGTGCACTCAACAGTGTGTGTTATGTTAGTGCACTCAACAGTGTGTGTTGATGTTAGTGCACTCAACAGTGTGTTATGTTAGTGCACTCAACAGTGTGTGTTATGTTAGTGCACTCAACAGTGTGTTGATGTTAGTGCACTCAACAGTGTGTGTTATGTTAGTGCACTCAACAGTGTGTTATGTTAGTGCACTCAACAGTGTGTGTTATGTTAGTGCACTCAACAGTGTGTTATGTTAGTGCACTCAACAGTGTGTGTTATGTTAGTGCACTCAACAGTGTGTGTTATGTTAGTGCACTCAACAGTGTGTGTTATGTTAGTGCACTCAACAGTGTGTTATGTTAGTGCACTCAACAGTGTGTGTTATGTTAGTGCACTCAACAGTGTGTGTTATGTTAGTGCACTCAACAGTGTGTTATGTTAGTGCACTCAACAGTGTGTGTTATGTTAGTGCACTCAACAGGTGTGTTATGTTAGTGCACTCAACAGTGTGTGTTATGTTAGTGCACTCAACAGTGTGTTGATGTTAGTGCACTCAACAGTGTGTGTTATGTTAGTGCACTCAACAGTGTGTTGATGTTAGTGCACTCAACAGTGTGTTATGTTAGTGCACTCAACAGTGTGTGTTATATTAGTGCACTCAACAGTGTGTGTATGTTAGTGCACTCAACAGTGTGTTATGTTAGTGCACTCAACAGTGTGTGTTATGTTAGTGCACTCAACAGTGTGTTATGTTAGTGCACTCAACAGTGTGTGTTATGTTAGTGCACTCAACAGTGTGTGTTATGTTAGTGCACTCAACAGTGTGTTATGTTAGTGCACTCAACAGTGTGTTATGTTAGTGCACTCAACAGTGTGTGTTATGTTAGTGCACTCAACAGTGTGTGTATGTTAGTGCACTCAACAGTGTGTGTTATGTTAGTGCACTCAACAGTGTGTTATGTTAGTGCACTCAACAGTGTGTGTTATGTTAGTGCACTCAACAGTGTGTTATGTTAGTGCACTCAACAGTGTGTGTTAAGTTAGTGCACTCAACAGTGTGTGTTATGTTAGTGCACTCAACAGTGTGTTATGTTAGTGCACTCAACAGTGTGTGTTAAGTTAGTGCACTCAACAGTGTGTGTTATGTTAGTCCACTCAACAGTGTGTTGATGTTAGTGCACTCAACAATGTGTGTTAAGTTAGTGCACTCAACAGTGTGTGTTATGTTAGTGCACTCAACAGTGTGTTAAGTTAGTGCACTCAACAGTGTGTTATGTTAGTGCACTCAACAGTGTGTGTTATGTTAGTGCACTCAACAGTGTGTTATGTTAGTGCACTCAACAGTGTGTGTTATGTTAGTGCACTCAACAGTGTGTTAAGTTAGTGCATTCAACAGTGTGTGTTATGTTAGTGCACTCAACAGTGTGTGTTATGTTAGTGCACTCAACAGTGTGTTATGTTAGTGCACTCAACAGTGTGTGTTATGTTAGTGCACTCAACAGTGTGTTAAGTTAGTGCATTCAACAGTGTGTGTTATGTTAGTGCACTCAACAGTGTGTGTTATATTAGTGCACTCAACAGTGTGTGTTATGTTAGTGCACTCAACAGTGTGTTAGGTTAGTGCACTCAACAGTGTGTTAAGTTAGTGCACTCAACAGTGTGTTATGTTAGTGAACTCAACAGTGTGTTATGTTAGTGCACTCAACAGTGTGTTATGTTAGTGCACTCAACAGTGTGTTATGTTAGTGCACTCAACAGTGTGTGTTATGTTAGTGCACTCAACAGTGTGTGTTATGTTAGTGCACTCAACAGTGTGTGTTATGTTAGTGCACTCAACAGTGTGTGTTATGTTAGTGCACTCAACAGTGTGTTGATGTTAGTGCACTCAACAGTGTGTGTTATGTTAGTGCACTCAACAATGTGTTATGTTAGTGCACTCAACAGTGTGTTATGTTAGTGCACTCAACAGTGTGTTATGTTAGTGCACTCAACAGTGTGTTATGTTAGTGCACTCAACAGTGTGTTATGTTAGTGCACTCAACAGTGTGTGTTATGTTAGTGCACTCAACAGTGTGTGTTGTTAGTGCACTCAACAATGTGTCTTATGTTAGTGCACTCAACAGTGTGTGTTATGTTAGTGCACTCAACAGTGTGTTATGTTAGTGCACTCAACAGTGTGTGTTATGTTAGTGCACTCAACAGTGTGTGTTATGTTAGTGCACTCAATAGTGTGTTATGTTAGTGCACTCAACAGTGTGTTATGTTAGTGCACTCAACAGTGTGTTGATGTTAGTGCACTCAACAGTGTGTTGATGTTAGTGCACTCAACAGTGTGTTGATGTTAGTGCACTCAACAGTGTGTGTTATGTTAGTGCACTCAACAGTGTGTGTTATGTTAGTGCACTCAACAGTGTGTTGATGTTAGTGCACTCAACAGTGTGTGTTATGTTAGTGCACTCAACAGTGTGTTGATGTTAGTGCACTCAACAGTGTGTTATGTTAGTGCACTCAACAGTGTGTGTTATGTTAGTGCACTCAACAGTGTGTTGATGTTAGTGCACTCAACAGTGTGTGTTATGTTAGTGTACTCAACAGTGTGTTATGTTAGTGCACTCAACATTGTGTGTTATGTTAGTGCACTCAACAGTGTGTTATGTTAGTGCACTCAACAGTGTGTGTTATGTTAGTGCACTCAACAGTGTGTGTTATGTTAGTGCACTCAACAGTGTTATGTTAGTGCACTCAACAGTGTGTTATGTTAGTGCACTCAACAGTGTGTGTTATGTTAGTGCACTCAACAGTGTGTGTTATGTTAGTGCACTCAACAGTGTGTTATGTTAGTGCACTCAACAGTGTGTGTTATGTTAGTGCACTCAACAGTGTGTTATGTTAGTGCACTCAACAGTGTGTGTTATGTTAGTGCACTCAACAGTGTGTTGATGTTAGTGCACTCAACAGTGTGTGTTATGTTAGTGCACTCAACAATGTGTTATGTTAGTGCACTCAACAATGTGTTATGTTAGTGCACTCAACAATGTGTTGATGTTAGTGCACTCAACAATGTGTGGATGTTAGTGCACTCAACAATGTGTTATGTTAGTGCACTCAACAGTGTGTGTTATGTTAGTGCACTCAACAGTGTGTTGATGTTAGTGCACTCAACAATGTGTGTTAAGTTAGTGCACTCAACAGTGTGTGTTATGTTAGTGCACTCAACAGTGTGTTAAGTTAGTGCACTCAACAGTGTGTTATGTTAGTGCACTCAACAGTGTGTGTTATGTTAGTGCACTCAACAGTGTGTTATGTTAGTGCACTCAACAGTGTGTGTTATGTTAGTGCACTCAACAGTGTGTTAAGTTAGTGCATTCAACAGTGTGTGTTATGTTAGTGCACTCAACAGTGTGTTATGTTAGTGCACTCAACAGTGTGTGTTAAGTTAGTGCACTCAACAGTGTGTGTTATGTTAGTCCACTCAACAGTGTGTTGATGTTAGTGCACTCAACAGTGTGTTATGTTAGTGCACTCAACAGTGTGTGTTGATGTTAGTGCACTCAACAGTGTGTGTTATGTTAGTGTACTCAACAGTGTGTTATGTTAGTGCACTCAACAGTGTGTGTTATGTTAGTGCACTCAACAGTGTGTTATGTTAGTGCACTCAACAGTGTGTGTTATGTTAGTGCACTCAACAGTGTGTGTTATGTTAGTGCACTCAACAGTGTTATGTTAGTGCACTCAACAGTGTGTTATGTTAGTGCACTCAACAGTGTGTGTTATGTTAGTGCACTCAACAGTGTGTGTTATGTTAGTGCACTCAACAGTGTGTTATGTTAGTGCACTCAACAGTGTGTTATGTTAGTGCACTCAACAGTGTGTGTTATGTTAGTGCACTCAACAGTGTGTTGATGTTAGTGCACTCAACAGTGTGTGTTATGTTAGTGCACTCAACAATGTGTTATGTTAGTGCACTCAACAATGTGTTATGTTAGTGCACTCAACAATGTGTTGATGTTAGTGCACTCAACAATGTGTGGATGTTAGTGCACTCAACAATGTGTTATGTTAGTGCACTCAACAGTGTGTGTTATGTTAGTGCACTCAACAGTTTGTTGATGTTAGTGCACTCAACAATGTGTGTTAAGTTAGTGCACTCAACAGTGTGTGTTATGTTAGTGCACTCAACAGTGTGTTAAGTTAGTGCACTCAACAGTGTGTTATGTTAGTGCACTCAACAGTGTGTGTTCTGTTAGTGCACTCAACAGTGTGTTATGTTAGTGCACTCAACAGTGTGTGTTATGTTAGTGCACTCAACAGTGTGTTAAGTTAGTGCATTCAACAGTGTGTGTTATGTTAGTGCACTCAACAGTGTGTTATGTTAGTGCACTCAACAGTGTGTGTTAAGTTAGTGCACTCAACAGTGTGTGTTATGTTAGTCCACTCAACAGTGTGTTGATGTTAGTGCACTCAACAATGTGTGTTAAGTTAGTGCACTCAACAGTGTGTGTTATGTTAGTGCACTCAACAGTGTGTTAAGTTAGTGCACTCAACAGTGTGTTATGTTAGTGCACTCAACAGTGTGTGTTATGTTAGTGCACTCAACAGTGTGTTATGTTAGTGCACTCAACAGTGTGTGTTATGTTAGTGCACTCAACAGTGTGTTAAGTTAGTGCATTCAACAGTGTGTGTTATGTTAGTGCACTCAACAGTGTGTGTTATGTTAGTGCACTCAACAGTGTGTGTTATGTTAGTGCACTCAACAGTGTGTTAAGTTAGTGCATTCAACAGTGTGTGTTATGTTAGTGCACTCAACAGTGTGTGTTATATTAGTGCACTCAACAGTGTGTGTTATGTTAGTGCACTCAACTGTGTGTTAGGTTAGTGCACTCAACAGTGTGTTAAGTTAGTGCACTCAACAGTGTGTGTTATGTTAGTGCACTCAACAATGTGTTATGTTAGTGCACTCAACAATGTGTTGATGTTAGTGCACTCAACAATGTGTGGATGTTAGTGCACTCAACAATGTGTTATGTTAGTGCACTCAACAGTGTGTGTTATGTTAGTGCACTCAACAGTGTGTTGATGTTAGTGCACTCAACAATGTGTGTTAAGTTAGTGCACTCAACAGTGTGTGTTATGTTAGTGCACTCAACAGTGTGTTAAGTTAGTGCACTCAACAGTGTGTTATGTTAGTGCACTCAACAGTGTGTGTTATGTTAGTGCACTCAACAGTGTGTTATGTTAGTGCACTCAACAGTGTGTGTTATGTTAGTGCACTCAACAGTGTGTTAAGTTAGTGCATTCAACAGTGTGTGTTATGTTAGTGCACTCAACAGTGTGTTATGTTAGTGCACTCAACAGTGTGTGTTAAGTTAGTGCACTCAACAGTGTGTGTTATGTTAGTCCACTCAACAGTGTGTTGATGTTAGTGCACTCAACAGTGTGTTATGTTAGTGCACTCAACAGTGTGTGTTATGTTAGTGCACTCAACAGTGTGTTGATGTTAGTGCACTCAACAGTGTGTGTTATGTTAGTGTACTCAACAGTGTGTTATGTTAGTGCACTCAACAGTGTGTGTTATGTTAGTGCACTCAACAGTGTGTTATGTTAGTGCACTCAACAGTGTGTGTTATGTTAGTGCACTCAACAGTGTGTGTTATGTTAGTGCACTCAACAGTGTGTGTTATGTTAGTGCACTCAACAGTGTTATGTTAGTGCACTCAACAGTGTGTGTTATGTTAGTGCACTCAACAGTGTGTGTTATGTTAGTGCACTCAACAGTGTGTTATGTTAGTGCACTCAACAGTGTGTGTTATGTTAGTGCACTCAACAGTGTGTTATGTTAGTGCACTCAACAGTGTGTGTTATGTTAGTGCACTCAACAGTGTGTTGATGTTAGTGCACTCAACAGTGTGTGTTATGTTAGTGCACTCAACAATGTGTTATGTTAGTGCACTCAACAATGTGTTATGTTAGTGCACTCAACAATGTGTTGATGTTAGTGCACTCAACAATGTGTGGATGTTAGTGCACTCAACAATGTGTTATGTTAGTGCACTCAACAGTGTGTGTTATGTTAGTGCACTCAACAGTGTGTTGATGTTAGTGCACTCAACAATGTGTGTTAAGTTAGTGCACTCAACAGTGTGTGTTATGTTAGTGCACTCAACAGTGTGTTAAGTTAGTGCACTCAACAGTGTGTTATGTTAGTGCACTCAACAGTGTGTGTTATGTTAGTGCACTCAACAGTGTGTTATGTTAGTGCACTCAACAGTGTGTGTTATGTTAGTGCACTCAACAGTGTGTTAAGTTAGTGCATTCAACAGTGTGTGTTATGTTAGTGCACTCAACAGTGTGTTATGTTAGTGCACTCAACAGTGTGTGTTAAGTTAGTGCACTCAACAGTGTGTGTTATGTTATTCCACTCAACAGTGTGTTGATGTTAGTGCACTCAACAATGTGTGTTAAGTTAGTGCACTCAACAGTGTGTGTTATGTTAGTGCACTCAACAGTGTGTTAAGTTAGTGCACTCAACAGTGTGTTATGTTAGTGCACTCAACAGTGTGTGTTATGTTAGTGCACTCAACAGTGTGTTATGTTAGTGCACTCAACAGTGTGTGTTATGTTAGTGCACTCAACAGTGTGTTAAGTTAGTGCATTCAACAGTGTGTGTTATGTTAGTGCACTCAACAGTGTGTGTTATGTTAGTGCACTCAACAGTGTGTTATGTTAGTGCACTCAACAGTGTGTGTTATGTTAGTGCACTCAACAGTGTGTTATGTTAGTGCACTCAACAGTGTGTGTTATGTTAGTGCACTCAACAGTGTGTGTTATATTAGTGCACTCAACAGTGTGTGTTATGTTAGTGCACTCAACAGTGTGTGTTATGTTAGTGCACTCAACAGTGTGTTGATGTTAGTGCACTCAACAGTGTGTGTTATGTTAGTGTACTCAACAGTGTGTTATGTTAGTGCACTCAACAGTGTGTGTTATGTTAGTGCACTCAACAGTGTGTTATGTTAGTGCACTCAACAGTGTGTGTTATGTTAGTGCACTCAACAGTGTGTGTTATGTTAGTGCACTCAACAGTGTTATGTTAGTGCACTCAACAGTGTGTTATGTTAGTGCACTCAACAGTGTGTGTTATGTTAGTGCACTCAACAGTGTGTGTTATGTTAGTGCACTCAACAGTGTGTTATGTTAGTGCACTCAACAGTGTGTGTTATGTTAGTGCACTCAACAGTGTGTTATGTTAGTGCACTCAACAGTGTGTGTTATGTTAGTGCACTCAACAGTGTGTTGATGTTAGTGCACTCAACAGTGTGTGTTATGTTAGTGCACTCAACAATGTGTTATGTTAGTGCACTCAACAATGTGTTATGTTAGTGCACTCAACAATGTGTTGATGTTAGTGCACTCAACAATGTGTGGATGTTAGTGCACTAAACAATGTTTTATGTTAGTGCACTCAACAGTGTGTGTTATGTTAGTGCACTCAACAGTGTGTTGATGTTAGTGCACTCAACAATGTGTGTTAAGTTAGTGCACTCAACAGTGTGTGTTATGTTAGTGCACTCAACAGTGTGTTAAGTTAGTGCACTCAACAGTGTGTTATGTTAGTGCACTCAACAGTGTGTGTTATGTTAGTGCACTCAACAGTGTGTTATGTTAGTGCACTCAACAGTGTGTGTTATGTTAGTGCACTCAACAGTGTGTTAAGTTAGTGCATTCAACAGTGTGTGTTATGTTAGTGCACTCAACAGTGTGTTATGTTAGTGCACTCAACAGTGTGTGTTAAGTTAGTGCACTCAACAGTGTGTGTTATGTTAGTCCACTCAACAGTGTGTTGATGTTAGTGCACTCAACAATGTGTGTTAAGTTAGTGCACTCAACAGTGTGTGTTATGTTAGTGCACTCAACAGTGTGTTATGTTAGTGCACTCAACAGTGTGTGTTATGTTAGTGCACTCAACAGTGTGTTGATGTTAGTGCACTCAACAGTGTGTGTTATGTTAGTGCACTCAACAATGTGTTATGTTAGTGCACTCAACAATGTGTTATGTTAGTGCACTCAACAATGTGTTGATGTTAGTGCACTCAACAATGTGTGGATGTTAGTGCACTCAACAATGTGTTATGTTAGTGCACTCAACAGTGTGTGTTATGTTAGTGCACTCAACAGTGTGTTGATGTTAGTGCACTCAACAATGTGTGTTAAGTTAGTGCACTCAACAGTGTGTGTTATGTTAGTGCACTCAACAGTGTGTTAAGTTAGTGCACTCAACAGTGTGTTATGTTAGTGCACTCAACAGTGTGTGTTATGTTAGTGCACTCAACAGTGTGTTATGTTAGTGCACTCAACAGTGTGTGTTATGTTAGTGCACTCAACAGTGTGTTAAGTTAGTGCATTCAACAGTGTGTGTTATGTTAGTGCACTCAACAGTGTGTTATGTTAGTGCACTCAACAGTGTGTGTTATGTTAGTGCACTCAACAGTGTGTGTTATGTTAGTGCACTCAACAGTGTGTGTTATGTTAGTGCACTCAACAGTGTGTGTTATGTTAGTGCACTCAACAGTGTGTTATGTTAGTGCACTCAACAATGTGTTATGTTAGTGCACTCAACAGTGTGTTAAGTTAGTGCATTCAACAGTGTGTGTTATGTTAGTGCACTCAACAGTGTGTGTTATGTTAGTGCACTCAACAGTGTGTTAAGTTAGTGCATTCAACAGTGTGTGTTATGTTAGTGCACTCAACAGTGTGTGTTATGTTAGTGCACTCAACAGTGTGTGTTATGTTAGTGCACTCAACAGTGTGTGTTATGTTAGTGCACTCAACAGTGTGTTGATGTTAGTGCACTCAACAGTGTGTGTTATGTTAGTGTACTCAACAGTGTGTTATGTTAGTGCACTCAACAGTGTGTGTTATGTTAGTGCACTCAACAGTGTGTTATGTTAGTGCACTCAACAGTGTGTGTTATGTTAGTGCACTCAACAGTGTGTGTTATGTTAGTGCACTCAACAGTGTTATGTTAGTGCACTCAACAGTGTGTTATGTTAGTGCACTCAACAGTGTGTGTTATGTTAGTGCACTCAACAGTGTGTGTTATGTTAGT
Source organism: Salmo salar (assembly GCF_965601325.2). Lineage (NCBI taxonomy): Eukaryota > Metazoa > Chordata > Actinopteri > Salmoniformes > Salmonidae > Salmo > Salmo salar. The sequence continues at coordinate 71,145 of NW_027675604.1, read as the reverse complement.
GCACTCAACAGTGTGTTATGTTAGTGCACTCAACAGTGTGTGTTATGTTAGTGCACTCAACAGTGTGTTATGTTAGTGCACTCAACAGTGTGTGTTATGTTAGTGCACTCAACAGTGTGTTGATGTTAGTGCACTCAACAGTGTGTGTTATGTTAGTGCACTCAACAATGTGTTATGTTAGTGCACTCAACAATGTGTTATGTTAGTGCACTCAACAATGTGTTGATGTTAGTGCACTCAACAATGTGTGGATGTTAGTGCACTCAACAATGTGTTATGTTAGTGCACTCAACAGTGTGTGTTATGTTAGTGCACTCAACAGTGTGTTGATGTTAGTGCACTCAACAATGTGTGTTAAGTTAGTGCACTCAACAGTGTGTGTTATGTTAGTGCACTCAACAGTGTGTTAAGTTAGTGCACTCAACAGTGTGTTATGTTAGTGCACTCAACAGTGTGTGTTATGTTAGTGCACTCAACAGTGTGTTATGTTAGTGCACTCAACAGTGTGTGTTATGTTAGTGCACTCAACAGTGTGTTAAGTTAGTGCATTCAACAGTGTGTGTTATGTTAGTGCACTCAACAGTGTGTTATGTTAGTGCACTCAACAGTGTGTGTTAAGTTAGTGCACTCAACAGTGTGTGTTATGTTAGTCCACTCAACAGTGTGTTGATGTTAGTGCACTCAACAATGTGTGTTAAGTTAGTGCACTCAACAGTGTGTGTTATGTTAGTGCACTCAACAGTGTGTTAAGTTAGTGCACTCAACAGTGTGTTATGTTAGTGCACTCAACAGTGTGTGTTATGTTAGTGCACTCAACAGTGTGTTATGTTAGTGCACTCAACAGTGTGTGTTATGTTAGTGCACTCAACAGTGTGTGTTATGTTAGTGCACTCAACAGTGTGTGTTATGTTAGTGCACTCAACAGTGTGTTATGTTAGTGCACTCAACAGTGTGTGTTATGTTAGTGCACTCAACAGTGTGTGTTATGTTAGTGCACTCAACAGTGTGTGTTATGTTAGTGCACTCAACAGTGTGTTATGTTAGTGCACTCAACAGTGTGTGTTATGTTAGTGCACTCAACAGTGTGTTAAGTTAGTGCACTCAACAGTGTGTGTTATGTTAGTGCACTCAACAGTGTGTTATGTTAGTGCACTCAACAGTGTGTTATGTTAGTGCACTCAACAGTGTGTTATGTTAGTGCACTCAACAGTGTGTTATGTTAGTGCACTCAACAGTGTGTGTTATGTTAGTGCACTCAACAGTGTGTGTTATGTTAGTGCACTCAACAGTGTGTGTTATGTTAGTGCACTCAACAGTGTGTTGATGTTAGTGCACTCAACAGTGTGTGTTATGTTAGTGCACTCAACAATGTGTTATGTTAGTGCACTCAACAGTGTGTTATGTTAGTGCACTCAACAGTGTGTTATGTTAGTGCACTCAACAGTGTGTGTTATGTTAGTGCACTCAACAGTGTGTTATGTTAGTGCACTCAACAGTGTGTGTTATGTTAGTGCACTCAACAGTGTGTTAAGTTAGTGCATTCAACAGTGTGTGTTATGTTAGTGCACTCAACAGTGTGTTATGTTAGTGCACTCAACAGTGTGTGTTAAGTTAGTGCACTCAACAGTGTGTGTTATGTTAGTGCACTCAACAGTGTGTTGATGTTAGTGCACTCAACAATGTGTGTTAAGTTAGTGCACTCAACAGTGTGTGTTATGTTAGTGCACTCAACAGTGTGTTAAGTTAGTGCACTCAACAGTGTGTTATGTTAGTGCACTCAACAGTGTGTGTTATGTTAGTGCACTCAACAGTGTGTTAAGTTAGTGCATTCAACAGTGTGTGTTATGTTAGTGCACTCAACAGTGTGTTATGTTAGTGCACTCAACAGTGTGTGTTAAGTTAGTGCACTCAACAGTGTGTGTTATGTTAGTCCACTCAACAGTGTGTTGATGTTAGTGCACTCAACAGTGTGTTATGTTAGTGCACTCAACAGTGTGTGTTATGTTAGTGCACTCAACAGTGTGTTGATGTTAGTGCACTCAACAGTGTGTGTTATGTTAGTGTACTCAACAGTGTGTTATGTTAGTGCACTCAACAGTGTGTGTTATGTTAGTGCACTCAACAGTGTGTTATGTTAGTGCACTCAACAGTGTGTGTTATGTTAGTGCACTCAACAGTGTGTGTTATGTTAGTGCACTCAACAGTGTGTGTTATGTTAGTGCACTCAACAGTGTTATGTTAGTGCACTCAACAGTGTGTGTTATGTTAGTGCACTCAACAGTGTGTGTTATGTTAGTGCACTCAACAGTGTGTTATGTTAGTGCACTCAACAGTGTGTGTTATGTTAGTGCACTCAACAGTGTGTTATGTTAGTGCACTCAACAGTGTGTGTTATGTTAGTGCACTCAACAGTGTGTTGATGTTAGTGCACTCAACAGTGTGTGTTATGTTAGTGCACTCAACAATGTGTTATGTTAGTGCACTCAACAATGTGTTATGTTAGTGCACTCAACAATGTGTTGATGTTAGTGCACTCAACAATGTGTGGATGTTAGTGCACTCAACAATGTGTTATGTTAGTGCACTCAACAGTGTGTGTTATGTTAGTGCACTCAACAGTGTGTTGATGTTAGTGCACTCAACAATGTGTGTTAAGTTAGTGCACTCAACAGTGTGTGTTATGTTAGTGCACTCAACAGTGTGTTAAGTTAGTGCACTCAACAGTGTGTTATGTTAGTGCACTCAACAGTGTGTGTTATGTTAGTGCACTCAACAGTGTGTTATGTTAGTGCACTCAACAGTGTGTGTTATGTTAGTGCACTCAACAGTGTGTTAAGTTAGTGCATTCAACAGTGTGTGTTATGTTAGTGCACTCAACAGTGTGTTATGTTAGTGCACTCAACAGTGTGTGTTAAGTTAGTGCACTCAACAGTGTGTGTTATGTTATTCCACTCAACAGTGTGTTGATGTTAGTGCACTCAACAATGTGTGTTAAGTTAGTGCACTCAACAGTGTGTGTTATGTTAGTGCACTCAACAGTGTGTTAAGTTAGTGCACTCAACAGTGTGTTATGTTAGTGCACTCAACAGTGTGTGTTATGTTAGTGCACTCAACAGTGTGTTATGTTAGTGCACTCAACAGTGTGTGTTATGTTAGTGCACTCAACAGTGTGTTAAGTTAGTGCATTCAACAGTGTGTGTTATGTTAGTGCACTCAACAGTGTGTGTTATGTTAGTGCACTCAACAGTGTGTTATGTTAGTGCACTCAACAGTGTGTGTTATGTTAGTGCATTCAACAGTGTGTTAAGTTAGTGCACTCAACAGTGTGTGTTATGTTAGTGCACTCAACAGTGTGTGTTATATTAGTGCACTCAACAGTGTGTGTTATGTTAGTGCACTCAACAGTGTGTGTTATGTTAGTGCACTCAACAGTGTGTTGATGTTAGTGCACTCAACAGTGTGTGTTATGTTAGTGTACTCAACAGTGTGTTATGTTAGTGCACTCAACAGTGTGTGTTATGTTAGTGCACTCAACAGTGTGTTATGTTAGTGCACTCAACAGTGTGTGTTATGTTAGTGCACTCAACAGTGTGTGTTATGTTAGTGCACTCAACAGTGTTATGTTAGTGCACTCAACAGTGTGTTATGTTAGTGCACTCAACAGTGTGTGTTATGTTAGTGCACTCAACAGTGTGTGTTATGTTAGTGCACTCAACAGTGTGTTATGTTAGTGCACTCAACAGTGTGTGTTATGTTAGTGCACTCAACAGTGTGTTATGTTAGTGCACTCAACAGTGTGTGTTATGTTAGTGCACTCAACAGTGTGTTGATGTTAGTGCACTCAACAGTGTGTGTTATGTTAGTGCACTCAACAATGTGTTATGTTAGTGCACTCAACAATGTGTTATGTTAGTGCACTCAACAATGTGTTGATGTTAGTGCACTCAACAATGTGTGGATGTTAGTGCACTAAACAATGTGTTATGTTAGTGCACTCAACAGTGTGTGTTATGTTAGTGCACTCAACAGTGTGTTGATGTTAGTGCACTCAACAATGTGTGTTAAGTTAGTGCACTCAACAGTGTGTGTTATGTTAGTGCACTCAACAGTGTGTTAAGTTAGTGCACTCAACAGTGTGTTATGTTAGTGCACTCAACAGTGTGTGTTATGTTAGTGCACTCAACAGTGTGTTATGTTAGTGCACTCAACAGTGTGTGTTATGTTAGTGCACTCAACAGTGTGTTAAGTTAGTGCATTCAACAGTGTGTGTTATGTTAGTGCACTCAACAGTGTGTTATGTTAGTGCACTCAACAGTGTGTGTTAAGTTAGTGCACTCAACAGTGTGTGTTATGTTAGTCCACTCAACAGTGTGTTGATGTTAGTGCACTCAACAATGTGTGTTAAGTTAGTGCACTCAACAGTGTGTGTTATGTTAGTGCACTCAACAGTGTGTTATGTTAGTGCACTCAACAGTGTGTGTTATGTTAGTGCACTCAACAGTGTGTTGATGTTAGTGCACTCAACAGTGTGTGTTATGTTAGTGCACTCAACAATGTGTTATGTTAGTGCACTCAACAATGTGTTATGTTAGTGCACTCAACAATGTGTTGATGTTAGTGCACTCAACAATGTGTGGATGTTAGTGCACTCAACAATGTGTTATGTTAGTGCACTCAACAGTGTGTGTTATGTTAGTGCACTCAACAATGTGTTGATGTTAGTGCACTCAACAATGTGTGTTAAGTTAGTGCACTCAACAGTGTGTGTTATGTTAGTGCACTCAACAGTGTGTTAAGTTAGTGCACTCAACAGTGTGTTATGTTAGTGCACTCAACAGTGTGTGTTATGTTAGTGCACTCAACAGTGTGTTATGTTAGTGCACTCAACAGTGTGTGTTATGTTAGTGCACTCAACAGTGTGTTAAGTTAGTGCATTCAACAGTGTGTGTTATGTTAGTGCACTCAACAGTGTGTTATGTTAGTGCACTCAACAGTGTGTGTTATGTTAGTGCACTCAACAGTGTGTGTTATGTTAGTGCACTCAACAGTGTGTGTTATGTTAGTGCACTCAACAGTGTGTGTTATGTTAGTGCACTCAACAGTGTGTTATGTTAGTGCACTCAACAGTGTGTTATGTTAGTGCACTCAACAGTGTGTTAAGTTAGTGCATTCAACAGTGTGTGTTATGTTAGTGCACTCAACAGTGTGTGTTATGTTAGTGCACTCAACAGTGTGTTAAGTTAGTGCATTCAACAGTGTGTGTTATGTTAGTGCACTCAACAGTGTGTGTTATATTAGTGCACTCAACAGTGTGTGTTATGTTAGTGCACTCAACAGTGTGTGTTATGTTAGTGCACTCAACAGTGTGTTGATGTTAGTGCACTCAACAGTGTGTGTTATGTTAGTGTACTCAACAGTGTGTTATGTTAGTGCACTCAACAGTGTGTGTTATGTTAGTGCACTCAACAGTGTGTTATGTTAGTGCACTCAACAGTGTGTGTTATGTTAGTGCACTCAACAGTGTGTGTTATGTTAGTGCACTCAACAGTGTTATGTTAGTGCACTCAACAGTGTGTTATGTTAGTGCACTCAACAGTGTGTGTTATGTTAGTGCACTCAACAGTGTGTGTTATGTTAGTGCACTCAACAGTGTGTTATGTTAGTGCACTCAACAGTGTGTGTTATGTTAGTGCACTCAACAGTGTGTTATGTTAGTGCACTCAACAGTGTGTGTTATGTTAGTGCACTCAACAGTGTGTTGATGTTAGTGCACTCAACAGTGTGTTTTATGTTAGTGCACTCAACAATGTGTTATGTTAGTGCACTCAACAATGTGTTATGTTAGTGCACTCAACAATGTGTTGATGTTAGTGCACTCAACAATGTGTGGATGTTAGTGCACTCAACAATGTGTTATGTTAGTGCACTCAACAGTGTGTGTTATGTTAGTGCACTCAACAGTGTGTTGATGTTAGTGCACTCAACAATGTGTGTTAAGTTAGTGCACTCAACAGTGTGTGTTATGTTAGTGCACTCAACAGTGTGTTAAGTTAGTGCACTCAACAGTGTGTTATGTTAGTGCACTCAACAGTGTGTGTTATGTTAGTGCACTCAACAGTGTGTTATGTTAGTGCACTCAACAGTGTGTGTTATGTTAGTGCACTCAACAGTGTGTTAAGTTAGTGCATTCAACAGTGTGTGTTATGTTAGTGCACTCAACAGTGTGTTATGTTAGTGCACTCAACAGTGTGTGTTAAGTTAGTGCACTCAACAGTGTGTGTTATGTTAGTCCACTCAACAGTGTGTTGATGTTAGTGCACTCAACAATGTGTGTTAAGTTAGTGCACTCAACAGTGTGTGTTATGTTAGTGCACTCAACAGTGTGTTAAGTTAGTGCACTCAACAGTGTGTTATGTTAGTGCACTCAACAGTGTGTGTTATGTTAGTGCACTCAACAGTGTGTTATGTTAGTGCACTCAACAGTGTGTGTTATGTTAGTGCACTCAACAGTGTGTTAAGTTAGTGCATTCAACAGTGTGTGTTATGTTAGTGCACTCAACAGTGTGTGTTATGTTAGTGCACTCAACAGTGAGTTATGTTAGTGCACTCAACAGTGTGTGTTATGTTAGTGCACTCAACAGTGTGTGTTATATTAGTGCACTCAACAGTGTGTGTTATGTTAGTGCACTCAACAGTGTGTTATGTTAGTGCACTCAACAGTGTGTGTTATGTTAGTGCACTCAACAGTGTGTTAAGTTAGTGCACTCAACAGTGTGTGTTATGTTAGTGCACTCAACAGTGTGTTATGTTAGTGCACTCAACAGTGTGTTATGTTAGTGCACTCAACAGTGTGTTATGTTAGTGCACTCAACAGTGTGTTATGTTAGTGCACTCAACAGTGTGTGTTATGTTAGTGCACTCAACAGTGTGTGTTATGTTAGTGCACTCAACAGTGTGTGTTATGTTAGTGCACTCAACAGTGTGTTGATGTTAGTGCACTCAACAGTGTGTGTTATGTTAGTGCACTCAACAATGTGTTATGTTAGTGCACTCAACAGTGTGTTATGTTAGTGCACTCAACAGTGTGTTATGTTAGTGCACTCAACAGTGTGTGTTATGTTAGTGCACTCAACAGTGTGTTATGTTAGTGCACTCAACAGTGTGTGTTATGTTAGTGCACTAAACAGTGTGTTAAGTTAGTGCATTCAACAGTGTGTGTTATGTTAGTGCACTCAACAGTGTGTTATGTTAGTGCACTCAACAGTGTGTGTTAAGTTAGTGCACTCAACAGTGTGTGTTATGTTAGTCCACTCAACAGTGTGTTGATGTTAGTGCACTCAACAATGTGTGTTAAGTTAGTGCACTCAACAGTGTGTGTTATGTTAGTGCACTCAACAGTGTGTTAAGTTAGTGCACTCAACAGTGTGTTATGTTAGTGCACTCAACAGTGTGTGTTATGTTAGTGCACTCAACAGTGTGTTATGTTAGTGCACTCAACAGTGTGTGTTATGTTAGTGCACTCAACAGTGTGTTAAGTTAGTGCATTCAACAGTGTGTGTTATGTTAGTGCACTCAACAGTGTGTTATGTTAGTGCACTCAACAGTGTGTGTTATGTTAGTGCACTCAACAGTGTGTGTTATGTTAGTGCACTCAACAGTGTGTTATGTTAGTGCACTCAACAGTGTGTGTTATGTTAGTGCACTCAACAGTGTGTTAAGTTAGTGCATTCAACAGTGTGTGTTATGTTAGTGCACTCAACAGTGTGTGTTATATTAGTGCACTCAACAGTGTGTGTTATGTTAGTGCACTCAACAGTGTGTGTTATGTTAGTGCACTCAACAGTGTGTTGATGTTAGTGCACTCAACAGTGTGTGTTATGTTAGTGTACTCAACAGTGTGTTATGTTAGTGCACTCAACAGTGTGTGTTATGTTAGTGCACTCAACAGTGTGTTATGTTAGTGCACTCAACAGTGTGTGTTATGTTAGTGCACTCAACAGTGTGTGTTATGTTAGTGCACTCAACAGTGTTATGTTAGTGCACTCAACAGTGTGTTATGTTAGTGCACTCAACAGTGTGTGTTATGTTAGTGCACTCAACAGTGTGTGTTATGTTAGTGCACTCAACAGTGTGTTATGTTAGTGCACTCAACAGTGTGTGTTATGTTAGTGCACTCAACAGTGTGTTATGTTAGTGCACTCAACAGTGTGTGTTATGTTAGTGCACTCAACAGTGTGTTGATGTTAGTGCACTCAACAGTGTGTGTTATGTTAGTGCACTCAACAATGTGTTATGTTAGTGCACTCAACAATGTGTTATGTTAGTGCACTCAACAATGTGTTGATGTTAGTGCACTCAACAATGTGTGGATGTTAGTGCACTCAACAATGTGTTATGTTAGTGCACTCAACAGTGTGTGTTATGTTAGTGCACTCAACAGTGTGTTGATGTTAGTGCACTCAACAATGTGTGTTAAGTTAGTGCACTCAACAGTGTGTGTTATGTTAGTGCACTCAACAGTGTGTTAAGTTAGTGCACTCAACAGTGTGTTATGTTAGTGCACTCAACAGTGTGTGTTATGTTAGTGCACTCAACAGTGTGTTATGTTAGTGCACTCAACAGTGTGTGTTATGTTAGTGCACTCAACAGTGTGTTAAGTTAGTGCATTCAACAGTGTGTGTTATGTTAGTGCACTCAACAGTGTGTTATGTTAGTGCACTCAACAGTGTGTGTTAAGTTAGTGCACTCAACAGTGTGTGTTATGTTAGTCCACTCAACAGTGTGTTGATGTTAGTGCACTCAACAATGTGTGTTAAGTTAGTGCACTCAACAGTGTGTGTTATGTTAGTGCACTCAACAGTGTGTTAAGTTAGTGCACTCAACAGTGTGTTATGTTAGTGCACTCAACAGTGTGTGTTATGTTAGTGCACTCAACAGTGTGTTATGTTAGTGCACTCAACAGTGTGTGTTATGTTAGTGCACTCAACAGTGTGTTAAGTTAGTGCATTCAACAGTGTGTGTTATGTTAGTGCACTCAACAGTGTGTGTTATGTTAGTGCACTCAACAGTGAGTTATGTTAGTGCACTCAACAGTGTGTGTTATGTTAGTGCACTCAACAGTGTGTTATGTTAGTGCACTCAACAGTGTGTTATGTTAGTGCACTCAACAGTGTGTTATGTTAGTGCACTCAACAGTGTGTTATGTTAGTGCACTCAACAGTGTGTGTTATGTTAGTGCACTCAACAGTGTGTGTTATGTTAGTGCACTCAACAGTGTGTGTTATGTTAGTGCACTCAACAGTGTGTTGATGTTAGTGCACTCAACAGTGTGTGTTATGTTAGTGCACTCAACAATGTGTTATGTTAGTGCACTCAACAGTGTGTTATGTTAGTGCACTCAACAGTGTGTTATGTTAGTGCACTCAACAGTGTGTGTTATGTTAGTGCACTCAACAGTGTGTTATGTTAGTGCACTCAACAGTGTGTGTTATGTTAGTGCACTAAACAGTGTGTTAAGTTAGTGCATTCAACAGTGTGTGTTATGTTAGTGCACTCAACAGTGTGTTATGTTAGTGCACTCAACAGTGTGTGTTAAGTTAGTGCACTCAACAGTGTGTGTTATGTTAGTCCACTCAACAGTGTGTTGATGTTAGTGCACTCAACAATGTGTGTTAAGTTAGTGCATTCAACAGTGTGTGTTATGTTAGTGCACTCAACAGTGTGTTAAGTTAGTGCACTCAACAGTGTGTTATGTTAGTGCACTCAACAGTGTGTGTTATGTTAGTGCACTCAACAGTGTGTTATGTTAGTGCACTCAACAGTGTGTGTTATGTTAGTGCACTCAACAGTGTGTTAAGTTAGTGCATTCAACAGTGTGTGTTATGTTAGTGCACTCAACAGTGTGTGTTATGTTAGTGCACTCAACAGTGTGTGTTATGTTAGTGCACTCAACAGTGTGTTAAGTTAGTGCATTCAACAGTGTGTGTTATGTTAGTGCACTCAACAGTGTGTGTTATATTAGTGCACTCAACAGTGTGTGTTATGTTAGTGCACTCAACTGTGTGTTAGGTTAGTGCACTCAACAGTGTGTTAAGTTAGTGCACTCAACAGTGTGTGTTATGTTAGTGCACTCAACAATGTGTTATGTTAGTGCACTCAACAATGTGTTATGTTAGTGCACTCAACAATGTGTTGATGTTAGTGCACTCAACAATGTGTGGATGTTAGTGCACTCAACAATGTGTTATGTTAGTGCACTCAACAGTGTGTGTTATGTTAGTGCACTCAACAGTGTGTTGATGTTAGTGCACTCAACAATGTGTGTTAAGTTAGTGCACTCAACAGTGTGTGTTATGTTAGTGCACTCAACAGTGTGTTAAGTTAGTGCACTCAACAGTGTGTTATGTTAGTGCACTCAACAGTGTGTGTTATGTTAGTGCACTCAACAGTGTGTTATGTTAGTGCACTCAACAGTGTGTGTTATGTTAGTGCACTCAACAGTGTGTTAAGTTAGTGCATTCAACAGTGTGTGTTATGTTAGTGCACTCAACAGTGTGTTATGTTAGTGCACTCAACAGTGTGTGTTAAGTTAGTGCACTCAACAGTGTGTGTTATGTTAGTCCACTCAACAGTGTGTTGATGTTAGTGCACTCAACAATGTGTGTTAAGTTAGTGCACTCAACAGTGTGTGTTATGTTAGTGCACTCAACAGTGTGTTATGTTAGTGCACTCAACAGTGTGTGTTATGTTAGTGCACTCAACAGTGTGTTGATGTTAGTGCACTCAACAGTGTGTGTTATGTTAGTGCACTCAACAATGTGTTATGTTAGTGCACTCAACAATGTGTTATGTTAGTGCACTCAACAATGTGTTGATGTTAGTGCACTCAACAATGTGTGGATGTTAGTGCACTCAACAATGTGTTATGTTAGTGCACTCAACAGTGTGTGTTATGTTAGTGCACTCAACAGTGTGTTGATGTTAGTGCACTCAACAATGTGTGTTAAGTTAGTGCACTCAACAGTGTGTGTTATGTTAGTGCACTCAACAGTGTGTTAAGTTAGTGCACTCAACAGTGTGTTATGTTAGTGCACTCAACAGTGTGTGTTATGTTAGTGCACTCAACAGTGTGTTATGTTAGTGCACTCAACAGTGTGTGTTATGTTAGTGCACTCAACAGTGTGTTAAGTTAGTGCATTCAACAGTGTGTGTTATGTTAGTGCACTCAACAGTGTGTTATGTTAGTGCACTCAACAGTGTGTGTTAAGTTAGTGCACTCAACAGTGTGTGTTATGTTAGTCCACTCAACAGTGTGTTGATGTTAGTGCACTCAACAATGTGTGTTAAGTTAGTGCACTCAACAGTGTGTGTTATGTTAGTGCACTCAACAGTGTGTTAAGTTAGTGCACTCAACAGTGTGTTATGTTAGTGCACTCAACAGTGTGTGTTATGTTAGTGCACTCAACAGTGTGTTATGTTAGTGCACTCAACAGTGTGTGTTATGTTAGTGCACTCAACAGTGTGTTAAGTTAGTGCATTCAACAGTGTGTGTTATGTTAGTGCACTCAACAGTGTGTGTTATGTTAGTGCACTCAACAGTGTGTTATGTTAGTGCACTCAACAGTGTGTGTTATGTTAGTGCACTCAACAGTGTGTTAAGTTAGTGCATTCAACAGTGTGTGTTATGTTAGTGCACTCAACAGTGTGTGTTATATTAGTGCACTCAACAGTGTGTGTTATGTTAGTGCACTCAACAGTGTGTGTTATGTTAGTGCACTCAACAGTGTGTTGATGTTAGTGCACTCAACAGTGTGTGTTATGTTAGTGTACTCAACAGTGTGTTATGTTAGTGCACTCAACAGTGTGTGTTATGTTAGTGCACTCAACAGTGTGTTATGTTAGTGCACTCAACAGTGTGTGTTATGTTAGTGCACTCAACAGTGTGTGTTATGTTAGTGCACTCAACAGTGTTATGTTAGTGCACTCAACAGTGTGTTATGTTAGTGCACTCAACAGTGTGTGTTATGTTAGTGCACTCAACAGTGTGTGTTATGTTAGTGCACTCAACAGTGTGTTATGTTAGTGCACTCAACAGTGTGTGTTATGTTAGTGCACTCAACAGTGTGTGTTATGTTAGTGCACTCAACAGTGTGTGTTATGTTAGTGCACTCAACAGTGTGTTGATGTTAGTGCACTCAACAGTGTGTGTTATGTTAGTGCACTCAACAATGTGTTATGTTAGTGCACTCAACAGTGTGTTATGTTAGTGCACTCAACAGTGTGTTATGTTAGTGCACTCAACAGTGTGTGTTATGTTAGTGCACTCAACAGTGTGTTATGTTAGTGCACTCAACAGTGTGTGTTATGTTAGTGCACTAAACAGTGTGTTAAGTTAGTGCATTCAACAGTGTGTGTTATGTTAGTGCACTCAACAGTGTGTTATGTTAGTGCACTCAACAGTGTGTGTTAAGTTAGTGCACTCAACAGTGTGTGTTATGTTAGTCCACTCAACAGTGTGTTGATGTTAGTGCACTCAACAATGTGTGTTAAGTTAGTGCATTCAACAGTGTGTGTTATGTTAGTGCACTCAACAGTGTGTTAAGTTAGTGCACTCAACAGTGTGTTATGTTAGTGCACTCAACAGTGTGTGTTATGTTAGTGCACTCAACAGTGTGTTATGTTAGTGCACTCAACAGTGTGTGTTATGTTAGTGCACTCAACAGTGTGTTAAGTTAGTGCATTCAACAGTGTGTGTTATGTTAGTGCACTCAACAGTGTGTGTTATGTTAGTGCACTCAACAGTGTGTGTTATGTTAGTGCACTCAACAGTGTGTTAAGTTAGTGCATTCAACAGTGTGTGTTATGTTAGTGCACTCAACAGTGTGTGTTATATTAGTGCACTCAACAGTGTGTGTTATGTTAGTGCACTCAACTGTGTGTTAGGTTAGTGCACTCAACAGTGTGTTAAGTTAGTGCACTCAACAGTGTGTGTTATGTTAGTGCACTCAACAATGTGTTATGTTAGTGCACTCAACAATGTGTTATGTTAGTGCACTCAACAATGTGTTGATGTTAGTGCACTCAACAATGTGTGGATGTTAGTGCACTCAACAATGTGTTATGTTAGTGCACTCAACAGTGTGTGTTATGTTAGTGCACTCAACAGTGTGTTGATGTTAGTGCACTCAACAATGTGTGTTAAGTTAGTGCACTCAACAGTGTGTGTTATGTTAGTGCACTCAACAGTGTGTTAAGTTAGTGCACTCAACAGTGTGTGTTAAGTTAGTGCACTCAACAGTGTGTGTTATGTTAGTCCACTCAACAGTGTGTTGATGTTAGTGCACTCAACAATGTGTGTTAAGTTAGTGCACTCAACAGTGTGTGTTATGTTAGTGCACTCAACAGTGTGTTAAGTTAGTGCACTCAACAGTGTGTTATGTTAGTGCACTCAACAGTGTGTGTTATGTTAGTGCACTCAACAGTGTGTTATGTTAGTGCACTCAACAGTGTGTGTTATGTTAGTGCACTAAACAGTGTGTTAAGTTAGTGCATTCAACAGTGTGTGTTATGTTAGTGCACTCAACAGTGTGTTATGTTAGTGCACTCAACAGTGTGTGTTAAGTTAGTGCACTCAACAGTGTGTGTTATGTTAGTCCACTCAACAGTGTGTTGATGTTAGTGCACTCAACAATGTGTGTTAAGTTAGTGCATTCAACAGTGTGTGTTATGTTAGTGCACTCAACAGTGTGTTAAGTTAGTGCACTCAACAGTGTGTTATGTTAGTGCACTCAACAGTGTGTGTTATGTTAGTGCACTCAACAGTGTGTTATGTTAGTGCACTCAACAGTGTGTGTTATGTTAGTGCACTCAACAGTGTGTTAAGTTAGTGCATTCAACAGTGTGTGTTATGTTAGTGCACTCAACAGTGTGTGTTATGTTAGTGCACTCAACAGTGTGTGTTATGTTAGTGCACTCAACAGTGTGTTAAGTTAGTGCATTCAACAGTGTGTGTTATGTTAGTGCACTCAACAGTGTGTGTTATATTAGTGCACTCAACAGTGTGTGTTATGTTAGTGCACTCAACTGTGTGTTAGGTTAGTGCACTCAACAGTGTGTTAAGTTAGTGCACTCAACAGTGTGTGTTATGTTAGTGCACTCAACAATGTGTTATGTTAGTGCACTCAACAATGTGTTATGTTAGTGCACTCAACAATGTGTTGATGTTAGTGCACTCAACAATGTGTGGATGTTAGTGCACTCAACAATGTGTTATGTTAGTGCACTCAACAGTGTGTGTTATGTTAGTGCACTCAACAGTGTGTTGATGTTAGTGCACTCAACAATGTGTGTTAAGTTAGTGCACTCAACAGTGTGTGTTATGTTAGTGCACTCAACAGTGTGTTAAGTTAGTGCACTCAACAGTGTGTGTTAAGTTAGTGCACTCAACAGTGTGTGTTATGTTAGTCCACTCAACAGTGTGTTGATGTTAGTGCACTCAACAATGTGTGTTAAGTTAGTGCACTCAACAGTGTGTGTTATGTTAGTGCACTCAACAGTGTGTTAAGTTAGTGCACTCAACAGTGTGTTATGTTAGTGCACTCAACAGTGTGTGTTATGTTAGTGCACTCAACAGTGTGTTATGTTAGTGCACTCAACAGTGTGTGTTATGTTAGTGCACTAAACAGTGTGTTAAGTTAGTGCATTCAACAGTGTGTGTTATGTTAGTGCACTCAACAGTGTGTTATGTTAGTGCACTCAACAGTGTGTGTTAAGTTAGTGCACTCAACAGTGTGTGTTATGTTAGTCCACTCAACAGTGTGTTGATGTTAGTGCACTCAACAATGTGTGTTAAGTTAGCGCATTCAACAGTGTGTGTTATGTTAGTGCACTCAACAGTGTGTTAAGTTAGTGCACTCAACAGTGTGTTATGTTAGTGCACTCAACAGTGTGTGTTATGTTAGTGCACTCAACAGTGTGTTATGTTAGTGCACTCAACAGTGTGTGTTATGTTAGTGCACTCAACAGTGTGTTAAGTTAGTGCATTCAACAGTGTGTGTTATGTTAGTGCACTCAACAGTGTGTGTTATGTTAGTGCACTCAACAGTGTGTGTTATGTTAGTGCACTCAACAGTGTGTTAAGTTAGTGCATTCAACAGTGTGTGTTATGTTAGTGCACTCAACAGTGTGTGTTATATTAGTGCACTCAACAGTGTGTGTTATGTTAGTGCACTCAACTGTGTGTTAGGTTAGTGCACTCAACAGTGTGTTAAGTTAGTGCACTCAACAATGTGTGTTATGTTAGTGCACTCAACAATGTGTTATGTTAGTGCACTCAACAATGTGTTATGTTAGTGCACTCAACAATGTGTTGATGTTAGTGCACTCAACAATGTGTGGATGTTAGTGCACTCAACAATGTGTTATGTTAGTGCACTCAACAGTGTGTGTTATGTTAGTGCACTCAACAGTGTGTTGATGTTAGTGCACTCAACAATGTGTGTTAAGTTAGTGCACTCAACAGTGTGTGTTATGTTAGTGCACTCAACAGTGTGTTAAGTTAGTGCACTCAACAGTGTGTTATGTTAGTGCACTCAACAGTGTGTGTTATGTTAGTGCACTCAACAGTGTGTTATGTTAGTGCACTCAACAGTGTGTGTTATGTTAGTGCACTCAACAGTGTGTTAAGTTAGTGCATTCAACAGTGTGTGTTATGTTAGTGCACTCAACAGTGTGTTATGTTAGTGCACTCAACAGTGTGTGTTAAGTTAGTGCACTCAACAGTGTGTGTTATGTTAGTCCACTCAACAGTGTGTTGATGTTAGTGCACTCAACAGTGTGTTATGTTAGTGCACTCAACAGTGTGTGTTATGTTAGTGCACTCAACAGTGTGTTGATGTTAGTGCACTCAACAGTGTGTGTTATGTTAGTGCACTCAACAGTGTGTTGATGTTAGTGCACTCAACAGTGTGTGTTATGTTAGTGCACTCAACAGTGTGTTAAGTTAGTGCACTCAACAGTGTGTGTTATGTTAGTGCACTCAACAGTGTGTTATGTTAGTGCACTCAACAGTGTGTTATGTTAGTGCACTCAACAGTGTGTTATGTTAGTGCACTCAACAGTGTGTGTTATGTTAGTGCACTCAACAGTGTGTGTTATGTTAGTGCACTCAACAGTGTGTGTTATGTTAGTGCACTCAACAGTGTGTTGATGTTAGTGCACTCAACAGTGTGTGTTATGTTAGTGCACTCAACAATGTGTTATGTTAGTGCACTCAACAGTGTGTTATGTTAGTGCACTCAACAGTGTGTTATGTTAGTGCACTCAACAGTGTGTGTTATGTTAGTGCACTCAACAGTGTGTTATGTTAGTGCACTCAACAGTGTGTGTTATGTTAGTGCACTAAACAGTGTGTTAAGTTAGTGCATTCAACAGTGTGTGTTATGTTAGTGCACTCAACAGTGTGTTATGTTAGTGCACTCAACAGTGTGTGTTAAGTTAGTGCACTCAACAGTGTGTGTTATGTTAGTCCACTCAACAGTGTGTTGATGTTAGTGCACTCAACAATGTGTGTTAAGTTAGTGCATTCAACAGTGTGTGTTATGTTAGTGCACTCAACAGTGTGTTAAGTTAGTGCACTCAACAGTGTGTTATGTTAGTGCACTCAACAGTGTGTGTTATGTTAGTGCACTCAACAGTGTGTTATGTTAGTGCACTCAACAGTGTGTGTTATGTTAGTGCACTCAACAGTGTGTTAAGTTAGTGCATTCAACAGTGTGTGTTATGTTAGTGCACTCAACAGTGTGTGTTATGTTAGTGCACTCAACAGTGTGTGTTATGTTAGTGCACTCAACAGTGTGTTAAGTTAGTGCATTCAACAGTGTGTGTTATGTTAGTGCACTCAACAGTGTGTGTTATATTAGTGCACTCAACAGTGTGTGTTATGTTAGTGCACTCAACTGTGTGTTAGGTTAGTGCACTCAACAGTGTGTTAAGTTAGTGCACTCAACAGTGTGTGTTATGTTAGTGCACTCAACAATGTGTTATGTTAGTGCACTCAACAATGTGTTATGTTAGTGCACTCAACAATGTGTTGATGTTAGTGCACTCAACAATGTGTGGATGTTAGTGCACTCAACAATGTGTTATGTTAGTGCACTCAACAGTGTGTGTTATGTTAGTGCACTCAACAGTGTGTTGATGTTAGTGCACTCAACAATGTGTGTTAAGTTAGTGCACTCAACAGTGTGTGTTATGTTAGTGCACTCAACAGTGTGTTAAGTTAGTGCACTCAACAGTGTGTGTTAAGTTAGTGCACTCAACAGTGTGTGTTATGTTAGTCCACTCAACAGTGTGTTGATGTTAGTGCACTCAACAATGTGTGTTAAGTTAGTGCACTCAACAGTGTGTGTTATGTTAGTGCACTCAACAGTGTGTTAAGTTAGTGCACTCAACAGTGTGTTATGTTAGTGCACTCAACAGTGTGTGTTATGTTAGTGCACTCAACAGTGTGTTATGTTAGTGCACTCAACAGTGTGTGTTATGTTAGTGCACTAAACAGTGTGTTAAGTTAGTGCATTCAACAGTGTGTGTTATGTTAGTGCACTCAACAGTGTGTTATGTTAGTGCACTCAACAGTGTGTGTTAAGTTAGTGCACTCAACAGTGTGTGTTATGTTAGTCCACTCAACAGTGTGTTGATGTTAGTGCACTCAACAATGTGTGTTAAGTTAGTGCATTCAACAGTGTGTGTTATGTTAGTGCACTCAACAGTGTGTTAAGTTAGTGCACTCAACAGTGTGTTATGTTAGTGCACTCAACAGTGTGTGTTATGTTAGTGCACTCAACAGTGTGTTATGTTAGTGCACTCAACAGTGTGTGTTATGTTAGTGCACTCAACAGTGTGTTAAGTTAGTGCATTCAACAGTGTGTGTTATGTTAGTGCACTCAACAGTGTGTGTTATGTTAGTGCACTCAACAGTGTGTGTTATGTTAGTGCACTCAACAGTGTGTTAAGTTAGTGCATTCAACAGTGTGTGTTATGTTAGTGCACTCAACAGTGTGTGTTATATTAGTGCACTCAACAGTGTGTGTTATGTTAGTGCACTCAACTGTGTGTTAGGTTAGTGCACTCAACAGTGTGTTAAGTTAGTGCACTCAACAGTGTGTGTTATGTTAGTGCACTCAACAATGTGTTATGTTAGTGCACTCAACAATGTGTTATGTTAGTGCACTCAACAATGTGTTGATGTTAGTGCACTCAACAATGTGTGGATGTTAGTGCACTCAACAATGTGTTATGTTAGTGCACTCAACAGTGTGTGTTATGTTAGTGCACTCAACAGTCTGTTGATGTTAGTGCACTCAACAATGTGTGTTAAGTTAGTGCACTCAACAGTGTGTGTTATGTTAGTGCACTCAACAGTGTGTTAAGTTAGTGCACTCAACAGTGTGTTATGTTAGTGCACTCAACAGTGTGTGTTATGTTAGTGCACTCAACAGTGTGTTATGTTAGTGCACTCAACAGTGTGTGTTATGTTAGTGCACTCAACAGTGTGTTAAGTTAGTGCATTCAACAGTGTGTGTTATGTTAGTGCACTCAACAGTGTGTTATGTTAGTGCACTCAACAGTGTGTGTTAAGTTAGTGCACTCAACAGTGTGTGTTATGTTAGTCCACTCAACAGTGTGTTGATGTTAGTGCACTCAACAGTGTGTTATGTTAGTGCACTCAACAGTGTGTGTTATGTTAGTGCACTCAACAGTGTGTTGATGTTAGTGCACTCAACAGTGTGTGTTATGTTAGTGTACTCAACAGTGTGTTATGTTAGTGCACTCAACAGTGTGTGTTATGTTAGTGCACTCAACAGTGTGTTATGTTAGTGCACTCAACAGTGTGTGTTATGTTAGTGCACTCAACAGTGTGTGTTATGTTAGTGCACTCAACAGTGTTATGTTAGTGCACTCAACAGTGTGTTATGTTAGTGCACTCAACAGTGTGTGTTATGTTAGTGCACTCAACAGTGTGTGTTATGTTAGTGCACTAAACAGTGTGTTAAGTTAGTGCATTCAACAGTGTGTGTTATGTTAGTGCACTCAACAGTGTGTTATGTTAGTGCACTCAACAGTGTGTGTTAAGTTAGTGCACTCAACAGTGTGTGTTATGTTAGTCCACTCAACAGTGTGTTCATGTTAGTGCACTCAACAATGTGTGTTAAGTTAGTGCACTCAACAGTGTGTGTTATGTTAGTGCACTCAACAGTGTGTTAAGTTAGTGCACTCAACAGTGTGTTATGTTAGTGCACTCAACAGTGTGTGTTATGTTAGTGCACTCAACAGTGTGTTATGTTAGTGCACTCAACAGTGTGTGTTATGTTAGTGCACTCAACAGTGTGTTAAGTTAGTGCATTCAACAGTGTGTGTTATGTTAGTGCACTCAACAGTGTGTGTTATGTTAGTGCACTCAACAGTGTGTGTTATGTTAGTGCACTCAACAGTGTGTTAAGTTAGTGCATTCAACAGTGTGTGTTATGTTAGTGCACTCAACAGTGTGTGTTATATTAGTGCACTCAACAGTGTGTGTTATGTTAGTGCACTCAACTGTATGTTAGGTTAGTGCACTCAACAGTGTGTTAAGTTAGTGCACTCAACAGTGTGTGTTATGTTAGTGCACTCAACAATGTGTTATGTTAGTGCACTCAACATTGTGTTATGTTAGTGCACTCAACAATGTGTTGATGTTAGTGCACTCAACAATGTGTGGATGTTAGTGCACTCAACAATGTGTTATGTTAGTGAACTCAACAGTGTGTGTTATGTTAGTGCACTCAACAGTGTGTTGATGTTAGTGCACTCAACAATGTGTGTTAAATTAGTGCACTCAACAGTGTGTGTTATGTTAGTGCACTCAACAGTGTGTTAAGTTAGTGCACTCAACAGTGTGTTATGTTAGTGCACTCAACAGTTTGTGTTATGTTAGTGCACTCAACAGTGTGTTATGTTAGTGCACTCAACAGAGTGTGTTATGTTAGTGCACTCAACAGTGTGTTAAGTTAGTGCATTCAACAGTGTGTGTTATGTTAGTGCACTCAACAGTGTGTTATGTTAGTGCACTCAACAGTGTGTGTTAAGTTAGTGCACTCAACAGTGTGTGTTATGTTAGTCCACTCAACAGTGTGTTGATGTTAGTGCACTCAACAGTGTGTTATGTTAGTGCACTCAACAGTGTGTTATGTTAGTGCACTCAACAGTGTGTGTTATGTTAGTGCACTCAACAGTGTGTTGATGTTAGTGCACTCAACAGTGTGTGTTATGTTAGTGTACTCAACAGTGTGTTATGTTAGTGCACTCAACAGTGTGTGTTATGTTAGTGCACTCAACAGTGTGTTATGTTAGTGCACTCAACAGTGTGTGTTATGTTAGTGCACTCAACAGTGTGTGTTATGTTAGTGCACTCAACAGTGTTATGTTAGTGCACTCAACAGTGTGTTATGTTAGTGCACTCAACAGTGTGTGTTATGTTAGTGCACTCAACAGTGTGTGTTATGTTAGTGCACTCAACAGTGTGTTATGTTAGTGCACTCAACAGTGTGTGTTATGTTAGTGCACTCAACAGTGTGTTATGTTAGTGCACTCAACAGTGTGTGTTATGTTAGTGCATTCAACAGTGTGTTGATGTTAGTGCACTCAACAGTGTGTGTTATGTTAGTGCACTCAACAATGTGTTATGTTAGTGCACTCAACAATGTGTTATGTTAGTGCACTCAACAATGTGTTGATGTTAGTGCACTCAACAATGTGTGGATGTTAGTGCACTCAACAATGTGTTATGTTAGTGCACTCAACAGTGTGTGTTATGTTAGTGCACTCAACAGTGTGTTGATGTTAGTGCACTCAACAATGTGTGTTAAGTTAGTGCACTCAACAGTGTGTGTTATGTTAGTGCACTCAACAGTGTGTTAAGTTAGTGCACTCAACAGTGTGTTATGTTAGTGCACTCAACAGTGTGTGTTATGTTAGTGCACTCAACAGTGTGTTATGTTAGTGCACTCAACAGTGTGTGTTATGTTAGTGCACTCAACAGTGTGTTAAGTTAGTGCATTCAACAGTTTGTGTTATGTTAGTGCAATCAACAGTGTGTTATGTTAGTGCACTCAACAGTGTGTGTTAAGTTAGTGCACTCAACAGTGTGTGTTATGTTAGTCCACTCAACAGTGTGTTGATGTTAGTGCACTCAACAATGTGTGTTAAGTTAGTGCACTCAACAGTGTGTGTTATGTTAGTGCACTCAACAGTGTGTTAAGTTAGTGCACTCAACAGTGTGTTATGTTAGTGCACTCAACAGTGTGTGTTATGTTAGTGCACTCAACAGTGTGTTATGTTAGTGCACTCAACAGTGTGTGTTATGTTAGTGCACTCAACAGTGTGTTAAGTTAGTGCATTCAACAGTGTGTGTTATGTTAGTGCACTCAACAGTGTGTGTTATGTTAGTGCACTCAACAGTGTGTTATGTTAGTGCACTCAACAGTGTGTGTTATGTTAGTGCACTCAACAGTGTGTTAAGTTAGTGCATTCAACAGTGTGTGTTATGTTAGTGCACTCAACAGTGTGTGTTATATTAGTGCACTCAACAGTGTGTGTTATGTTAGTGCACTCAACAGTGTGTTATGTTAGTGCACTCAAGAGTGTGTGTTATGTTAGTGCACTCAACAGTGTGTTAAGTTAGTGCACTCAACAGTGTGTGTTATGTTAGTGCACTCAACAGTGTGTTATGTTAGTGCACTCAACAGTGTGTTATGTTAGTGCACTCAACAGTGTGTTATGTTAGTGCACTCAACAGTGTGTTATGTTAGTGCACTCAACAGTGTGTGTTATGTTAGTGCACTCAACAGTGTGTGTTATGTTAGTTCACTCAACAGTGTGTTGATGTTAGTGCACTCAACAGTGTGTGTTATGTTAGTGCACTCAACAATGTGTTATGTTAGTGCACTCAACAGTGTGTTATGTTAGTGCACTCAACAGTGTGTTATGTTAGTGCACTCAACAGTGTGTGTTATGTTAGTGCACTCAACAGTGTGTTATGTTAGTGCACTCAACAGTGTGTGTTATGTTAGTGCACTCAACAGTGTGTTAAGTTAGTGCATTCAACAGTGTGTGTTATGTTAGTGCACTCAACAGTGTGTTATGTTAGTGCACTCAACAGTGTGTGTTAAGTTAGTGCACTCAACAGTGTGTGTTATGTTAGTCCACTCAACAGTGTGTTGATGTTAGTGCACTCAACAATGTGTGTTAAGTTAGTGCACTCAACAGTGTGTGTTATGTTAGTGCACTCAACAGTGTGTTAAGTTAGTGCACTCAACAGTGTGTTATGTTAGTGCACTCAACAGTGTGTGTTATGTTAGTGCACTCAACAGTGTGTTAAGTTAGTGCATTCAACAGTGTGTGTTATGTTAGTACACTCAACAGTGTGTGTTATATTAGTGCACTCAACAGTGTGTGTTATGTTAGTGCACTCAACAGTGTGTTAGGTTAGTGCACTCAACAGTGTGTTAAGTTAGTGCACTCAACAGTGTGTTATGTTAGTGCACTCAACAGTGTGTTATGTTAGTGCACTCAACAGTGTGTTATGTTAGTGCACTCAACAGTGTGTTATGTTAGTGCACTCAACAGTGTGTTATGTTAGTGCACTCAACAGTGTGTGTTATGTTAGTGCACTCAACAGTGTGTGTTATGTTAGTGCACTCAACAGTGTGTGTTATGTTAGTGCACTCAACAGTGTGTGTTATGTTAGTGCACTCAACAGTGTGTGTTATGTTAGTGCACTCAACAGTGTGTTGATGTTAGTGCACTCAACAGTGTGTGTTATGTTAGTGCACTCAACAGTGTGTTATGTTAGTGCACTCAACAGTGTGTTATGTTAGTGCACTCAACAGTGTGTTATGTTAGTGCACTCAACAGTGTGTGTTATGTTAGTGCACTCAACAGTGTGTTATGTTAGTGCACTCAACAGTGTGTGTTATGTTAGTGCACTCAACAGTGTGTGTTGTTAGTGCACTCAACAATGTGTGTTATGTTAGTGCACTCAACAGTGTGTGTTATGTTAGTGCACTCAACAGTGTGTGTTATGTTAGTGCACTCAACAGTGTGTGTTATGTTAGTGCACTCAATAGTGTGTTATGTTAGTGCACTCAACAGTGTGTTATGTTAGTGCACTCAACAGTGTGTTGATGTTAGTGCACTCAACAGTGTGTTGATGTTAGTGCACTCAACAGTGTGTTGATGTTAGTGCACTCAACAGTGTGTGTTATGTTAGTGCACTCAACAGTGTGTGTTATGTTAGTGCACTCAACAGTGTGTTGATGTTAGTGCACTCAACAGTGTGTTATGTTAGTGCACTCAACAGTGTGTGTTATGTTAGTGCACTCAACAGTGTGTTGATGTTAGTGCACTCAACAGTGTGTGTTATGTTAGTGTACTCAACAGTGTGTTATGTTAGTGCACTCAACAGTGTGTGTTATGTTAGTGCACTCAACAGTGTGTTATGTTAGTGCACTCAACAGTGTGTGTTATGTTAGTGCACTCAACAATGTGTTATGTTAGTGCACTCAACAGTGTGTTATGTTAGTGCACTCAACAGTGTGTTATGTTAGTGCACTCAACAGTGTGTGTTATGTTAGTGCACTCAACAGTGTGTTATGTTAGTGCACTCAACAGTGTGTGTTATGTTAGTGCACTCAACAGTGTGTTAAGTTAGTGCATTCAACAGTGTGTGTTATGTTAGTGCACTCAACAGTGTGTTATGTTAGTGCACTCAACAGTGTGTGTTAAGTTAGAGCACTCAACAGTGTGTGTTATGTTAGTCCACTCAACAGTGTGTTGATGTTAGTGCACTCAACAATGTGTGTTAAGTTAGTGCACTCAACAGTGTGTGTTATGTTAGTGCACTCAACAGTGTGTTAAGTTAGTGCACTCAACAGTGTGTTATGTTAGTGCACTCAACAGTGTGTGTTATGTTAGTGCACTCAACAGTGTGTTATGTTAGTGCACTCAACAGTGTGTGTTATGTTAGTGCACTCAACAGTGTGTTAAGTTAGTGCATTCAACAGTGTGTGTTATGTTAGTGCACTCAACAGTGTGTGTTATGTTAGTGCACTCAACAGTGTGTTATGTTAGTGCACTCAACAGTGTGTGATATGTTAGTGCACTCAACAGTGTGTTAAGTTAGTGCACTCAACAGTGTGTTATGTTAGTGCACTCAACAGTGTGTGTTATGTTAGTGCACTCAACAGTGTGTTATGTTAGTGCACTCAACAGTGTGTGTTATGTTAGTGCACTCAACAGTGTGTTAAGTTAGTGCATTCAACAGTGTGTGTTATGTTAGTGCACTCAACAGTGTGTGTTATGTTAGTGCACTCAACAGTGTGTTATGTTAGTGCACTCAACAGTGTGTGTTATGTTAGTGCACTCAACAGTGTGTGTTAAGTTAGTGCATTCAACAGTGTGTGTTATGTTAGTGCACTCAACAGTGTGTTATGTTAGTGCACTCAACAGTGTGTTATGTTAGTGCACTCAACAGTGTGTTATGTTAGTGCACTCAACAGTGTGTGTTATGTTAGTGCACTCAACAGTGTGTGTTATGTTAGTTCACTCAACAGTGTGTTGATGTTAGTGCACTCAACAGTGTGTGTTATGTTAGTGCACTCAACAATGTGTTATGTTAGTGCACTCAACAGTGTGTTATGTTAGTGCACTCAAC
This sequence comes from Salmo salar, assembly GCF_965601325.2. Classification (NCBI taxonomy): domain Eukaryota; kingdom Metazoa; phylum Chordata; class Actinopteri; order Salmoniformes; family Salmonidae; genus Salmo; species Salmo salar. The sequence continues at coordinate 46,397 of NW_027675604.1, read as the reverse complement.
AGTGTGTTATGTTAGTGCACTCAACAGTGTGTGTTATGTTAGTGCACTCAACAGTGTGTTATGTTAGTGCACTCAACAGTGTGTGTTATGTTAGTGCACTCAACAGTGTGTTAAGTTAGTGCATTCAACAGTGTGTGTTATGTTAGTGCACTCAACAGTGTGTTATGTTAGTGCACTCAACAGTGTGTGTTAAGTTAGTGCACTCAACAGTGTGTGTTATGTTAGTCCACTCAACAGTGTGTTGATGTTAGTGCACTCAACAATGTGTGTTAAGTTAGTGCACTCAACAGTGTGTGTTATGTTAGTGCACTCAACAGTGTGTTAAGTTAGTGCACTCAACAGTGTGTTATGTTAGTGCACTCAACAGTGTGTGTTATGTTAGTGCACTCAACAGTGTGTTAAGTTAGTGCATTCAACAGTGTGTGTTATGTTAGTACACTCAACAGTGTGTGTTATATTAGTGCACTCAACAGTGTGTGTTATGTTAGTGCACTCAACAGTGTGTTAGGTTAGTGCACTCAACAGTGTGTTAAGTTAGTGCACTCAACAGTGTGTTATGTTAGTGCACTCAACAGTGTGTTATGTTAGTGCACTCAACAGTGTGTTATGTTAGTGCACTCAACAGTGTGTTATGTTAGTGCACTCAACAGTGTGTTATGTTAGTGCACTCAACAGTGTGTGTTATGTTAGTGCACTCAACAGTGTGTGTTATGTTAGTGCACTCAACAGTGTGTGTTATGTTAGTGCACTCAACAGTGTGTGTTATGTTAGTGCACTCAACAGTGTGTGTTATGTTAGTGCACTCAACAGTGTGTTGATGTTAGTGCACTCAACAGTGTGTGTTATGTTAGTGCACTCAACAGTGTGTTATGTTAGTGCACTCAACAGTGTGTTATGTTAGTGCACTCAACAGTGTGTTATGTTAGTGCACTCAACAGTGTGTGTTATGTTAGTGCACTCAACAGTGTGTTATGTTAGTGCACTCAACAGTGTGTGTTATGTTAGTGCACTCAACAGTGTGTGTTGTTAGTGCACTCAACAATGTGTGTTATGTTAGTGCACTCAACAGTGTGTGTTATGTTAGTGCACTCAACAGTGTGTGTTATGTTAGTGCACTCAACAGTGTGTGTTATGTTAGTGCACTCAATAGTGTGTTATGTTAGTGCACTCAACAGTGTGTTATGTTAGTGCACTCAACAGTGTGTTGATGTTAGTGCACTCAACAGTGTGTTGATGTTAGTGCACTCAACAGTGTGTTGATGTTAGTGCACTCAACAGTGTGTGTTATGTTAGTGCACTCAACAGTGTGTGTTATGTTAGTGCACTCAACAGTGTGTTGATGTTAGTGCACTCAACAGTGTGTTATGTTAGTGCACTCAACAGTGTGTGTTATGTTAGTGCACTCAACAGTGTGTTGATGTTAGTGCACTCAACAGTGTGTGTTATGTTAGTGTACTCAACAGTGTGTTATGTTAGTGCACTCAACAGTGTGTGTTATGTTAGTGCACTCAACAGTGTGTTATGTTAGTGCACTCAACAGTGTGTGTTATGTTAGTGCACTCAACAATGTGTTATGTTAGTGCACTCAACAGTGTGTTATGTTAGTGCACTCAACAGTGTGTTATGTTAGTGCACTCAACAGTGTGTGTTATGTTAGTGCACTCAACAGTGTGTTATGTTAGTGCACTCAACAGTGTGTGTTATGTTAGTGCACTCAACAGTGTGTTAAGTTAGTGCATTCAACAGTGTGTGTTATGTTAGTGCACTCAACAGTGTGTTATGTTAGTGCACTCAACAGTGTGTGTTAAGTTAGTGCACTCAACAGTGTGTGTTATGTTAGTCCACTCAACAGTGTGTTGATGTTAGTGCACTCAACAATGTGTGTTAAGTTAGTGCACTCAACAGTGTGTGTTATGTTAGTGCACTCAACAGTGTGTTAAGTTAGTGCACTCAACAGTGTGTTATGTTAGTGCACTCAACAGTGTGTGTTATGTTAGTGCACTCAACAGTGTGTTATGTTAGTGCACTCAACAGTGTGTGTTATGTTAGTGCACTCAACAGTGTGTTAAGTTAGTGCATTCAACAGTGTGTGTTATGTTAGTGCACTCAACAGTGTGTGTTATGTTAGTGCACTCAACAGTGTGTTATGTTAGTGCACTCAACAGTGTGTGATATGTTAGTGCACTCAACAGTGTGTTAAGTTAGTGCACTCAACAGTGTGTTATGTTAGTGCACTCAACAGTGTGTGTTATGTTAGTGCACTCAACAGTGTGTTATGTTAGTGCACTCAACAGTGTGTGTTATGTTAGTGCACTCAACAGTGTGTTAAGTTAGTGCATTCAACAGTGTGTGTTATGTTAGTGCACTCAACAGTGTGTGTTATGTTAGTGCACTCAACAGTGTGTTATGTTAGTGCACTCAACAGTGTGTGTTATGTTAGTGCACTCAACAGTGTGTGTTAAGTTAGTGCATTCAACAGTGTGTGTTATGTTAGTGCACTCAACAGTGTGTGTTATATTAGTGCACTCAACAGTGTGTGTTATGTTAGTGCACTCAACAGTGTGTTAGGTTAGTGCACTCAACAGTGTGTTAAGTTAGTGCACTCAACAGTGTGTTATGTTAGTGCACTCAACAGTGTGTTATGTTAGTGCACTCAACAGTGTGTTATGTTAGTGCACTCAACAGTGTGTTATGTTAGTGCACTCAACAGTGTGTTATGTTAGTGCACTCAACAGTGTGTGTTATGTTAGTGCACTCAACAGTGTGTGTTATGTTAGTGCACTCAACAGTGTGTGTTATGTTAGTGCACTCAACAGTGTGTTGATGTTAGTGCACTCAACAGTGTGTGTTATGTTAGTGCACTCAACAGTGTGTGTTATGTTAGTGCACTCAACAGTGTGTTGATGTTAGTGCACTCAACAGTGTGTGTTATGTTAGTGCACTCAACAGTGTGTTATGTTAGTGCACTCAACAGTGTGTGTTATGTTAGTGCACTCAACAGTGTGTTATGTTAGTGCACTCAACAGTGTGTGTTATGTTAGTGCACTCAACAGTGTGTTATGTTAGTGCACTCAACAGTGTGTTATGTTAGTGCACTCAACAGTGTGTTATGTTAGTGCACTCAACAGTGTGTGTTATGTTAGTGCACTCAACAGTGTGTTATGTTAGTGCACTCAACAGTGTGTGTTATGTTAGTGCACTCAACAGTGTGTTAAGTTAGTGCATTCAACAGTGTGTGTTATGTTAGTGCACTCAACAGTGTGTTATGTTAGTGCACTCAACAGTGTGTGTTAAGTTAGTGCACTCAACAGTGTGTGTTATGTTAGTCCACTCAACAGTGTGTTGATGTTAGTGCACTCAACAATGTGTGTTAAGTTAGTGCACTCAACAGTGTGTGTTATGTTAGTGCACTCAACAGTGTGTTAAGTTAGTGCACTCAACAGTGTGTTATGTTAGTGCACTCAACAGTGTGTGTTATGTTAGTGCACTCAACAGTGTGTTATGTTAGTGCACTCAACAGTGTGTGTTATGTTAGTGCACTCAACAGTGTGTTAAGTTAGTGCATTCAACAGTGTGTGTTATGTTAGTGCACTCAACAGTGTGTGTTATGTTAGTGCACTCAACAGTGTGTTATGTTAGTGCACTCAACAGTGTGTGTTATGTTAGTGCACTCAACAGTGTGTTAAGTTAGTGCACTCAACAGTGTGTTATGTTAGTGCACTCAACAGTGTGTGTTATGTTAGTGCACTCAACAGTGTGTTATGTTAGTGCACTCAACAGTGTGTGTTATGTTAGTGCACTCAACAGTGTGTGTTATGTTAGTGCACTCAACAGTGTGTTAAGTTAGTGCACTCAACAGTGTGTGTTATGTTAGTGCACTCAACAGTGTGTTGATGTTAGTGCACTCAACAATGTGTGTTAAGTTAGTGCACTCAACAGTGTGTGTTATGTTAGTGCACTCAACAGTGTGTTAAGTTAGTGCACTCAACAGTGTGTTATGTTAGTGCACTCAACAGTGTGTGTTATGTTAGTGCACTCAACAGTGTGTTATGTTAGTGCACTCAACAGTGTGTGTTATGTTAGTGCACTCAACAGTGTGTTAAGTTAGTGCATTCAACAGTTTGTGTTATGTTAGTGCACTCAACAGTGTGTTATGTTAGTGCACTCAACAGTGTGTGTTAAGTTAGTGCACTCAACAGTGTGTGTTATGTTAGTCCACTCAACAGTGTGTTGATGTTAGTGCACTCAACAATGTGTGTTAAGTTAGTGCACTCAACAGTGTGTGTTATGTTAGTGCACTCAACAGTGTGTTAAGTTAGTGCACTCAACAGTGTGTTATGTTAGTGCACTCAACAGTGTGTGTTATGTTAGTGCACTCAACAGTGTGTTATGTTAGTGCACTCAACAGTGTGTGTTATGTTAGTGCACTCAACAGTGTGTTATGTTAGTGCACTCAACAGTGTGTTATGTTAGTGCACTCAACAGTGTGTTATGTTAGTGCACTCAACAGTGTGTGTTATGTTAGTGCACTCAACAGTGTGTTATGTTAGTGCACTCAACAGTGTGTGTTATGTTAGTGCACTCAACAGTGTGTTAAGTTAGTGCACTCAACAGTGTGTGTTATGTTAGTGCACTCAACAGTGTGTTATGTTAGTGCACTCAACAGTGTGTGTTAAGTTAGTGCACTCAACAGTGTGTGTTATGTTAGTGCACTCAACAGTGTGTTGATGTTAGTGCACTCAACAATGTGTGTTAAGTTAGTGCACTCAACAGTGTGTGTTATGTTAGTGCACTCAACAGTGTGTTAAGTTAGTGCACTCAACAGTGTGTTATGTTAGTGCACTCAACAGTGTGTGTTATGTTAGTGCACTCAACAGTGTGTTATGTTAGTGCACTCAACAGTGTGTGTTATGTTAGTGCACTCAACAGTGTGTTAAGTTAGTGCACTCAACAGTGTGTGTTATGTTAGTGCACTCAACAGTGTGTGTTATGTTAGTGCACTCAACAGTGTGTTATGTTAGTGCACTCAACAGTGTGTGTTATGTTAGTGCACTCAACAGTGTGTTAAGTTAGTGCACTCAACAGTGTGTTATGTTAGTGCACTCAACAGTGTGTGTTATGTTAGTGCACTCAACAGTGTGTTATGTTAGTGCACTCAACAGTGTGTGTTATGTTAGTGCACTCAACAGTGTGTGTTATGTTAGTGCACTCAACAGTGTGTTAAGTTAGTGCACTCAACAGTGTGTGTTATGTTAGTGCACTCAACAGTGTGTTGATGTTAGTGCACTCAACAATGTGTGTTAAGTTAGTGCACTCAACAGTGTGTGTTATGTTAGTGCACTCAACAGTGTGTTATGTTAGTGCACTCAACAGTGTGTTATGTTAGTGCACTCAACAGTGTGTGTTATGTTAGTGCACTCAACAGTGTGTTATGTTAGTGCACTCAACAGTGTGTGTTATGTTAGTGCACTCAACAGTGTGTTAAGTTAGTGCATTCAACAGTGTGTGTTATGTTAGTGCACTCAACAGTGTGTTATGTTAGTGCACTCAACAGTGTGTGTTAAGTTAGTGCACTCAACAGTGTGTGTTATGTTAGTCCACTCAACAGTGTGTTGATGTTAGTGCACTCAACAATGTGTGTTAAGTTAGTGCACTCAACAGTGTGTGTTATGTTAGTGCACTCAACAGTGTGTTAAGTTAGTGCACTCAACAGTGTGTTATGTTAGTGCACTCAACAGTGTGTGTTATGTTAGTGCACTCAACAGTGTGTTATGTTAGTGCACTCAACAGTGTGTGTTATGTTAGTGCACTCAACAGTGTGTTAAGTTAGTGCACTCAACAGTGTGTTATGTTAGTGCACTCAACAGTGTGTGTTATGTTAGTGCACTCAACAGTGTGTTATGTTAGTGCACTCAACAGTGTGTGTTATGTTAGTGCACTCAACAGTGTGTGTTATGTTAGTGCACTCAACAGTGTGTTATGTTAGTGCACTCAACAGTGTGTGTTATGTTAGTGCACTCAACAGTGTGTGTTATGTTAGTGCACTCAACAGTGTGTGTTATGTTAGTGCACTCAACAGTGTGTTATGTTAGTGCACTCAACAGTGTGTGTTATGTTAGTGCACTCAACAGTGTGTTAAGTTAGTGCACTCAACAGTGTGTGTTATGTTAGTGCACTCAACAGTGTGTTATGTTAGTGCACTCAACAGTGTGTTATGTTAGTGCACTCAACAGTGTGTTATGTTAGTGCACTCAACAGTGTGTTATGTTAGTGCACTCAACAGTGTGTGTTATGTTAGTGCACTCAACAGTGTGTGTTATGTTAGTGCACTCAACAGTGTGTTGATGTTAGTGCACTCAACAGTGTGTGTTATGTTAGTGCACTCAACAATGTGTTATGTTAGTGCACTCAACAGTGTGTTATGTTAGTGCACTCAACAGTGTGTTATGTTAGTGCACTCAACAGTGTGTGTTATGTTAGTGCACTCAACAGTGTGTTATGTTAGTGCACTCAACAGTGTGTGTTATGTTAGTGCACTCAACAGTGTGTTAAGTTAGTGCATTCAACAGTGTGTGTTATGTTAGTGCACTCAACAGTGTGTTATGTTAGTGCACTCAACAGTGTGTGTTAAGTTAGTGCACTCAACAGTGTGTGTTATGTTAGTGCACTCAACAGTGTGTTGATGTTAGTGCACTCAACAGTGTGTTAAGTTAGTGCACTCAACAGTGTGTGTTATGTTAGTGCACTCAACAGTGTGTTATGTTAGTGCACTCAACAGTGTGTTATGTTAGTGCACTCAACAGTGTGTTATGTTAGTGCACTCAACAGTGTGTGTTATGTTAGTGCACTCAACAGTGTGTGTTATGTTAGTGCACTCAACAGTGTGTGTTATGTTAGTGCACTCAACAGTGTGTGTTATGTTAGTGCACTCAACAGTGTGTTGATGTTAGTGCACTCAACAGTGTGTGTTATGTTAGTGCACTCAACAGTGTGTTATGTTAGTGCACTCAACAGTGTGTTATGTTAGTGCACTCAACAGTGTGTTATGTTAGTGCACTCAACAGTGTGTGTTATGTTAGTGCACTCAACAGTGTGTTATGTTAGTGCACTCAACAGTGTGTGTTATGTTAGTGCACTCAACAGTGTGTGTATGTTAGTGCACTCAACAGTGTGTGTTATGTTAGTGCACTCAACAGTGTGTGTTATGTTAGTGCACTCAACAGTGTGTGTTATGTTAGTGCACTCAACAGTGTGTGTTATGTTAGTGCACTCAACAGTGTGTTATGTTAGTGCACTCAACAGTGTGTTATGTTAGTGCACTCAACAGTGTGTTGATGTTAGTGCACTCAACAGTGTGTTGATGTTAGTGCACTCAACAGTGTGTTGATGTTAGTGCACTCAACAGTGTGTGTTATGTTAGTGCACTCAACAGTGTGTGTTATGTTAGTGCACTCAACAGTGTGTTGATGTTAGTGCACTCAACAGTGTGTGTTATGTTAGTGCACTCAACAGTGTGTTGATGTTAGTGCACTCAACAGTGTGTTATGTTAGTGCACTCAACAGTGTGTGTTATGTTAGTGCACTCAACAGTGTGTTGATGTTAGTGCACTCAACAGTGTGTGTTATGTTAGTGTACTCAACAGTGTGTTATGTTAGTGCACTCAACAGTGTGTGTTATGTTAGTGCACTCAACAGTGTGTTATGTTAGTGCACTCAACAGTGTGTGTTATGTTAGTGCACTCAACAGTGTGTTATGTTAGTGCACTCAACAGTGTGTTATGTTAGTGCACTCAACAGTGTGTTATGTTAGTGCACTCAACAGTGTGTGTTATGTTAGTGCACTCAACAGTGTGTTATGTTAGTGCACTCAACAGTGTGTGTTATGTTAGTGCACTCAACAGTGTGTTAAGTTAGTGCATTCAACAGTGTGTGTTATGTTAGTGCACTCAACAGTGTGTTATGTTAGTGCACTCAACAGTGTGTGTTAAGTTAGTGCACTCAACAGTGTGTGTTATGTTAGTCCACTCAACAGTGTGTTGATGTTAGTGCACTCAACAATGTGTGTTAAGTTAGTGCACTCAACAGTGTGTGTTATGTTAGTGCACTCAACAGTGTGTTAAGTTAGTGCACTCAACAGTGTGTTATGTTAGTGCACTCAACAGTGTGTGTTATGTTAGTGCACTCAACAGTGTGTTATGTTAGTGCACTCAACAGTGTGTGTTATGTTAGTGCACTCAACAGTGTGTTAAGTTAGTGCATTCAACAGTGTGTGTTATGTTAGTGCACTCAACAGTGTGTGTTATGTTAGTGCACTCAACAGTGTGTTATGTTAGTGCACTCAACAGTGTGTGTTATGTTAGTGCACTCAACAGTGTGTGTTAAGTTAGTGCACTCAACAGTGTGTGTTATGTTAGTGCACTCAACAGTGTGTGTTATATTAGTGCACTCAACAGTGTGTGTTATGTTAGTGCACTCAACAGTGTGTTAGGTTAGTGCACTCAACAGTGTGTTAAGTTAGTGCACTCAACAGTGTGTTATGTTAGTGCACTCAACAGTGTGTTATGTTAGTGCACTCAACAGTGTGTTATGTTAGTGCACTCAACAGTGTGTTATGTTAGTGCACTCAACAGTGTGTTATGTTAGTGCACTCAACAGTGTGTGTTATGTTAGTGCACTCAACAGTGTGTGTTATGTTAGTGCACTCAACAGTGTGTGTTATGTTAGTGCACTCAACAGTGTGTTGATGTTAGTGCACTCAACAGTGTGTGTTATGTTAGTGCACTCAACAGTGTGTGTTATGTTAGTGCACTCAACAGTGTGTTGATGTTAGTGCACTCAACAGTGTGTGTTATGTTAGTGTACTCAACAGTGTGTTATGTTAGTGCACTCAACAGTGTGTGTTATGTTAGTGCACTCAACAGTGTGTTATGTTAGTGCACTCAACAGTGTGTGTTATGTTAGTGCACTCAACAATGTGTTATGTTAGTGCACTCAACAGTGTGTTATGTTAGTGCACTCAACAGTGTGTTATGTTAGTGCACTCAACAGTGTGTGTTATGTTAGTGCACTCAACAGTGTGTTATGTTAGTGCACTCAACAGTGTGTGTTATGTTAGTGCACTCAACAGTGTGTTAAGTTAGTGCATTCAACAGTGTGTGTTATGTTAGTGCACTCAACAGTGTGTTATGTTAGTGCACTCAACAGTGTGTGTTAAGTTAGTGCACTCAACAGTGTGTGTTATGTTAGTCCACTCAACAGTGTGTTGATGTTAGTGCACTCAACAATGTGTGTTAAGTTAGTGCACTCAACAGTGTGTGTTATGTTAGTGCACTCAACAGTGTGTTAAGTTAGTGCACTCAACAGTGTGTTATGTTAGTGCACTCAACAGTGTGTGTTATGTTAGTGCACTCAACAGTGTGTTATGTTAGTGCACTCAACAGTGTGTGTTATGTTAGTGCACTCAACAGTGTGTTAAGTTAGTGCATTCAACAGTGTGTGTTATGTTAGTGCACTCAACAGTGTGTGTTATGTTAGTGCACTCAACAGTGTGTTATGTTAGTGCACTCAACAGTGTGTGTTATGTTAGTGCACTCAACAGTGTGTTAAGTTAGTGCACTCAACAGTGTGTTATGTTAGTGCACTCAACAGTGTGTGTTATGTTAGTGCACTCAACAGTGTGTTATGTTAGTGCACTCAACAGTGTGTGTTATGTTAGTGCACTCAACAGTGTGTTAAGTTAGTGCACTCAACAGTGTGTGTTATGTTAGTGCACTCAACAGTGTGTGTTATGTTAGTGCACTCAACAGTGTGTTATGTTAGTGCACTCAACAGTGTGTGTTATGTTAGTGCACTCAACAGTGTGTGTTAAGTTAGTGCATTCAACAGTGTGTGTTATGTTAGTGCACTCAACAGTGTGTGTTATATTAGTGCACTCAACAGTGTGTGTTATGTTAGTGCACTCAACAGTGTGTTAGGTTAGTGCACTCAACAGTGTGTTAAGTTAGTGCACTCAACAGTGTGTTATGTTAGTGCACTCAACAGTGTGTTATGTTAGTGCACTCAACAGTGTGTTATGTTAGTGCACTCAACAGTGTGTTATGTTAGTGCACTCAACAGTGTGTTATGTTAGTGCACTCAACAGTGTGTGTTATGTTAGTGCACTCAACAGTGTGTGTTATGTTAGTGCACTCAACAGTGTGTGTTATGTTAGTGCACTCAACAGTGTGTTGATGTTAGTGCACTCAACAGTGTGTGTTATGTTAGTGCACTCAACAATGTGTTATGTTAGTGCACTCAACAGTGTGTTATGTTAGTGCACTCAACAGTGTGTTATGTTAGTGCACTCAACAGTGTGTGTTATGTTAGTGCACTCAACAGTGTGTTATGTTAGTGCACTCAACAGTGTGTGTTATGTTAGTGCACTCAACAGTGTGTGCTGTTAGTGCACTCAACAATGTGTGTTATGTTAGTGCACTCAACAGTGTGTGTTATGTTAGTGCACTCAACAGTGTGTTATGTTAGTGCACTCAACAGTGTGTGTTATGTTAGTGCACTCAACAGTGTGTGTTATGTTAGTGCACTCAATAGTGTGTTATGTTAGTGCACTCAACAGTGTGTTATGTTAGTGCACTCAACAGTGTGTTGATGTTAGTGCACTCAACAGTGTGTTGATGTTAGTGCACTCAACAGTGTGTTGATGTTAGTGCACTCAACAGTGTGTGTTATGTTAGTGCACTCAACAGTGTGTGTTATGTTAGTGCACTCAACAGTGTGTTGATGTTAGTGCACTCAACAGTGTGTGTTATGTTAGTGCACTCAACAGTGTGTTGATGTTAGTGCACTCAACAGTGTGTTATGTTAGTGCACTCAACAGTGTGTGTTATGTTAGTGCACTCAACAGTGTGTTGATGTTAGTGCACTCAACAGTGTGTGTTATGTTAGTGTACTCAACAGTGTGTTATGTTAGTGCACTCAACAGTGTGTGTTATGTTAGTGCACTCAACAGTGTGTTATGTTAGTGCACTCAACAGTGTGTGTTATGTTAGTGCACTCAACAGTGTGTGTTATGTTAGTGCACTCAACAGTGTTATGTTAGTGCACTCAACAGTGTGTTATGTTAGTGCACTCAACAGTGTGTGTTATGTTAGTGCACTCAACAGTGTGTGTTATGTTAGTGCACTCAACAGTGTGTTATGTTAGTGCACTCAACAGTGTGTGTTATGTTAGTGCACTCAACAGTGTGTTATGTTAGTGCACTCAACAGTGTGTGTTATGTTAGTGCACTCAACAGTGTGTGTGATGTTAGTGCACTCAACAGTGTGTGTTATGTTAGTGCACTCAACAGTGTGTGTTATGTTAGTGCACTCAACAGTGTGTTAAGTTAGTGCATTCAACAGTGTGTGTTATGTTAGTGCACTCAACAGTGTGTTATGTTAGTGCACTCAACAGTGTGTGTTAAGTTAGTGCACTCAACAGTGTGTGTTATGTTAGTCCACTCAACAGTGTGTTGATGTTAGTGCACTCAACAATGTGTGTTAAGTTAGTGCACTCAACAGTGTGTGTTATGTTAGTGCACTCAACAGTGTGTTAAGTTAGTGCACTCAACAGTGTGTTATGTTAGTGCACTCAACAGTGTGTGTTATGTTAGTGCACTCAACAGTGTGTTATGTTAGTGCACTCAACAGTGTGTGTTATGTTAGTGCACTCAACAGTGTGTTAAGTTAGTGCATTCAACAGTGTGTGTTATGTTAGTGCACTCAACAGTGTGTGTTATGTTAGTGCACTCAACAGTGTGTTATGTTAGTGTACTCAACAGTGTGTGTTATGTTAGTGCACTCAACAGTGTGTGTTAAGTTAGTGCATTCAACAGTGTGTGTTATGTTAGTGCACTCAACAGTGTGTGTTATATTAGTGCACTCAACAGTGTGTGTTATGTTAGTGCACTCAACAGTGTGTTAGGTTAGTGCACTCAACAGTGTGTTAAGTTAGTGCACTCAACAGTGTGTTATGTTAGTGCACTCAACAGTGTGTTATGTTAGTGCACTCAACAGTGTGTTATGTTAGTGCACTCAACAGTGTGTTATGTTAGTGCACTCAACAGTGTGTGTTATGTTAGTGCACTCAACAGTGTGTGTTATGTTAGTGCACTCAACAGTGTGTGTTATGTTAGTGCACTCAACAGTGTGTGTTATGTTAGTGCACTCAACAGTGTGTTGATGTTAGTGCACTCAACAGTGTGTGTTATGTTAGTGCACTCAACAGTGTGTTATGTTAGTGCACTCAACAGTGTGTTATGTTAGTGCACTCAACAGTGTGTTATGTTAGTGCACTCAACAGTGTGTTATGTTAGTGCACTCAACAGTGTGTGTTATGTTAGTGCACTCAACAGTGTGTGTTATGTTAGTGCACTCAACAGTGTGTGTTATGTTAGTGCACTCAACAGTGTGTTGATGTTAGTGCACTCAACAGTGTGTGTTATGTTAGTGCACTCAACAATGTGTTATGTTAGTGCACTCAACAGTGTGTTATGTTAGTGCACTCAACAGTGTGTTATGTTAGTGCACTCAACAGTGTGTGTTATGTTAGTGCACTCAACAGTGTGTTATGTTAGTGCACTCAACAGTGTGTGTTATGTTAGTGCACTCAACAGTGTGTGTTGTTAGTGCACTCAACAATGTGTGTTATGTTAGTGCACTCAACAGTGTGTGTTATGTTAGTGCACTCAACAGTGTGTTGATGTTAGTGCACTCAACAGTGTGTGTTATGTTAGTGCACTCAACAGTGTGTGTTATGTTAGTGCACTCAACAGTGTGTTATGTTAGTGCACTCAACAGTGTGTTATGTTAGTGCACTCAACAGTGTGTTGATGTTAGTGCACTCAACAGTGTGTTGATGTTAGTGCACTCAACAGTGTGTTGATGTTAGTGCACTCAACAGTGTGTGTTATGTTAGTGCACTCAACAGTGTGTGTTATGTTAGTGCACTCAACAGTGTGTTGATGTTAGTGCACTCAACATGTGTGTTATGTTAGTGCACTCAACAGTGTGTGTTATGTTAGTGCACTCAACAGTGTGTTAAGTTAGTGCACTCAACAGTGTGTTATGTTAGTGCACTCAACAGTGTGTGTTATGTTAGTGCACTCAACAGTGTGTTATGTTAGTGCACTCAACAGTGTGTGTTATGTTAGTGCACTCAACAGTGTGTTAAGTTAGTGCATTCAACAGTGTGTGTTATGTTAGTGCACTCAACAGTGTGTGTTATGTTAGTGCACTCAACAGTGTGTTATGTTAGTGTACTCAACAGTGTGTGTTATGTTAGTGCACTCAACAGTGTGTGTTAAGTTAGTGCATTCAACAGTGTGTGTTATGTTAGTGCACTCAACAGTGTGTGTTATATTAGTGCACTCAACAGTGTGTGTTATGTTAGTGCACTCAACAGTGTGTTAGGTTAGTGCACTCAACAGTGTGTTAAGTTAGTGCACTCAACAGTGTGTTATGTTAGTGCACTCAACAGTGTGTTATGTTAGTGCACTCAACAGTGTGTTATGTTAGTGCACTCAACAGTGTGTTATGTTAGTGCACTCAACAGTGTGTTATGTTAGTGCACTCAACAGTGTGTGTTATGTTAGTGCACTCAACAGTGTGTGTTATGTTAGTGCACTCAACAGTGTGTGTTATGTTAGTGCACTCAACAGTGTGTTGATGTTAGTGCACTCAACAGTGTGTGTTATGTTAGTGCACTCAACAGTGTGTTATGTTAGTGCACTCAACAGTGTGTTATGTTAGTGCACTCAACAGTGTGTTATGTTAGTGCACTCAACAGTGTGTTATGTTAGTGCACTCAACAGTGTGTGTTATGTTAGTGCACTCAACAGTGTGTGTTATGTTAGTGCACTCAACAGTGTGTGTTATGTTAGTGCACTCAACAGTGTGTTGATGTTAGTGCACTCAACAGTGTGTGTTATGTTAGTGCACTCAACAATGTGTTATGTTAGTGCACTCAACAGTGTGTTATGTTAGTGCACTCAACAGTGTGTTATGTTAGTGCACTCAACAGTGTGTGTTATGTTAGTGCACTCAACAGTGTGTTATGTTAGTGCACTCAACAGTGTGTGTTATGTTAGTGCACTCAACAGTGTGTGTTGTTAGTGCACTCAACAATGTGTGTTATGTTAGTGCACTCAACAGTGTGTGTTATGTTAGTGCACTCAACAGTGTGTTGATGTTAGTGCACTCAACAGTGTGTGTTATGTTAGTGCACTCAACAGTGTGTGTTATGTTAGTGCACTCAATAGTGTGTTATGTTAGTGCACTCAACAGTGTGTTATGTTAGTGCACTCAACAGTGTGTTGATGTTAGTGCACTCAACAGTGTGTTGATGTTAGTGCACTCAACAGTGTGTTGATGTTAGTGCACTCAACAGTGTGTGTTATGTTAGTGCACTCAACAGTGTGTGTTATGTTAGTGCACTCAACAGTGTGTTGATGTTAGTGCACTCAACAGTGTGTGTTATGTTAGTGCACTCAACAGTGTGTGTTATGTTAGTGCACTCAACAGTGTGTTAAGTTAGTGCACTCAACAGTGTGTTATGTTAGTGCACTCAACAGTGTGTGTTATGTTAGTGCACTCAACAGTGTGTTATGTTAGTGCACTCAACAGTGTGTGTTATGTTAGTGCACTCAACAGTGTGTTAAGTTAGTGCATTCAACAGTGTGTGTTATGTTAGTGCACTCAACAGTGTGTGTTATGTTAGTGCACTCAACAGTGTGTTATGTTAGTGCACTCAACAGTGTGTGTTATGTTAGTGCACTCAACAGTGTGTGTTAAGTTAGTGCATTCAACAGTGTGTGTTATGTTAGTGCACTCAACAGTGTGTGTTATGTTAGTGCACTCAACAGTGTGTGTTATGTTAGTGCACTCAACAGTGTGTTAGGTTAGTGCACTCAACAGTGTGTTAAGTTAGTGCACTCAACAGTGTGTTATGTTAGTGCACTCAACAGTGTGTTATGTTAGTGCACTCAACAGTGTGTTATGTTAGTGCACTCAACAGTGTGTTATGTTAGTGCACTCAACAGTGTGTTATGTTAGTGCACTCAACAGTGTGTGTTATGTTAGTGCACTCAACAGTGTGTGTTATGTTAGTGCACTCAACAGTGTGTGTTATGTTAGTGCACTCAACAGTGTGTTGATGTTAGTGCACTCAACAGTGTGTGTTATGTTAGTGCACTCAACAGTGTGTTATGTTAGTGCACTCAACAGTGTGTTATGTTAGTGCACTCAACAGTGTGTTATGTTAGTGCACTCAACAGTGTGTTATGTTAGTGCACTCAACAGTGTGTGTTATGTTAGTGCACTCAACAGTGTGTGTTATGTTAGTGCACTCAACAGTGTGTGTTATGTTAGTGCACTCAACAGTGTGTTGATGTTAGTGCACTCAACAGTGTGTGTTATGTTAGTGCACTCAACAATGTGTTATGTTAGTGCACTCAACAGTGTGTTATGTTAGTGCACTCAACAGTGTGTTATGTTAGTGCACTCAACAGTGTGTGTTATGTTAGTGCACTCAACAGTGTGTTATGTTAGTGCACTCAACAGTGTGTGTTATGTTAGTGCACTCAACAGTGTGTGTTGTTAGTGCACTCAACAATGTGTGTTATGTTAGTGCACTCAACAGTGTGTGTTATGTTAGTGCACTCAACAGTGTGTTGATGTTAGTGCACTCAACAGTGTGTGTTATGTTAGTGCACTCAACAGTGTGTGTTATGTTAGTGCACTCAATAGTGTGTTATGTTAGTGCACTCAACAGTGTGTTATGTTAGTGCACTCAACAGTGTGTTGATGTTAGTGCACTCAACAGTGTGTTGATGTTAGTGCACTCAACAGTGTGTTGATGTTAGTGCACTCAACAGTGTGTGTTATGTTAGTGCACTCAACAGTGTGTGTTATGTTAGTGCACTCAACAGTGTGTTGATGTTAGTGCACTCAACAGTGTGTGTTATGTTAGTGCACTCAACAGTGTGTTGATGTTAGTGCACTCAACAGTGTGTTATGTTAGTGCACTCAACAGTGTGTGTTATGTTAGTGCACTCAACAGTGTGTGTTAAGTTAGTGCACTCAACAGTGTGTGTTATGTTAGTGCACTCAACAGTGTGTGTTATGTTAGTGCACTCAACAGTGTGTGTTATGTTAGTGCACTCAACAGTGTGTTAGGTTAGTGCACTCAACAGTGTGTTAAGTTAGTGCACTCAACAGTGTGTTATGTTAGTGCACTCAACAGTGTGTTATGTTAGTGCACTCAACAGTGTGTTATGTTAGTGCACTCAACAGTGTGTTATGTTAGTGCACTCAACAGTGTGTTATGTTAGTGCACTCAACAGTGTGTGTTATGTTAGTGCACTCAACAGTGTGTGTTATGTTAGTGCACTCAACAGTGTGTGTTATGTTAGTGCACTCAACAGTGTGTTGATGTTAGTGCACTCAACAGTGTGTGTTATGTTAGTGCACTCAACAGTGTGTTATGTTAGTGCACTCAACAGTGTGTTATGTTAGTGCACTCAACAGTGTGTTATGTTAGTGCACTCAACAGTGTGTTATGTTAGTGCACTCAACAGTGTGTGTTATGTTAGTGCACTCAACAGTGTGTGTTATGTTAGTGCACTCAACAGTGTGTGTTATGTTAGTGCACTCAACAGTGTGTTGATGTTAGTGCACTCAACAGTGTGTGTTATGTTAGTGCACTCAACAATGTGTTATGTTAGTGCACTCAACAGTGTGTTATGTTAGTGCACTCAACAGTGTGTTATGTTAGTGCACTCAACAGTGTGTGTTATGTTAGTGCACTCAACAGTGTGTTATGTTAGTGCACTCAACAGTGTGTGTTATGTTAGTGCACTCAACAGTGTGTGTTGTTAGTGCACTCAACAATGTGTGTTATGTTAGTGCACTCAACAGTGTGTGTTATGTTAGTGCACTCAACAGTGTGTTGATGTTAGTGCACTCAACAGTGTGTGTTATGTTAGTGCACTCAACAGTGTGTGTTATGTTAGTGCACTCAATAGTGTGTTATGTTAGTGCACTCAACAGTGTGTTATGTTAGTGCACTCAACAGTGTGTTGATGTTAGTGCACTCAACAGTGTGTTGATGTTAGTGCACTCAACAGTGTGTTGATGTTAGTGCACTCAACAGTGTGTGTTATGTTAGTGCACTCAACAGTGTGTGTTATGTTAGTGCACTCAACAGTGTGTTGATGTTAGTGCACTCAACAGTGTGTGTTATGTTAGTGCACTCAACAGTGTGTTGATGTTAGTGCACTCAACAGTGTGTTATGTTAGTGCACTCAACAGTGTGTGTTATGTTAGTGCACTCAACAGTGTGTTGATGTTAGTGCACTCAACAGTGTGTGTTATGTTAGTGTACTCAACAGTGTGTTATGTTAGTGCACTCAACAGTGTGTGTTATGTTAGTGCACTCAACAGTGTGTTATGTTAGTGCACTCAACAGTGTGTGTTATGTTAGTGCACTCAACAGTGTGTGTTATGTTAGTGCACTCAACAGTGTTATGTTAGTGCACTCAACAGTGTGTTATGTTAGTGCACTCAACAGTGTGTGTTATGTTAGTGCACTCAACAGTGTGTGTTATGTTAGTGCACTCAACAGTGTGTTATGTTAGTGCACTCAACAGTGTGTGTTATGTTAGTGCACTCAACAGTGTGTTATGATAGTGCACTCAACAGTGTGTGTTATGTTAGTGCACTCAACAGTGTGTTGATGTTAGTGCACTCAACAGTGTGTGTTATGTTAGTGCACTCAACAGTGTGTGTTATGTTAGTGCACTCAACAGTGTGTTAAGTTAGTGCATTCAACAGTGTGTGTTATGTTAGTGCACTCAACAGTGTGTTATGTTAGTGCACTCAACAGTGTGTGTTAAGTTAGTGCACTCAACAGTGTGTGTTATGTTAGTCCACTCAACAGTGTGTTGATGTTAGTGCACTCAACAATGTGTGTTAAGTTAGTGCACTCAACAGTGTGTGTTATGTTAGTGCACTCAACAGTGTGTTAAGTTAGTGCACTCAACAGTGTGTTATGTTAGTGCACTCAACAGTGTGTGTTATGTTAGTGCACTCAACAGTGTGTTATGTTAGTGCACTCAACAGTGTGTGTTATGTTAGTGCACTCAACAGTGTGTTATGTTAGTGCACTCAACAGTGTGTGTTATGTTAGTGCACTCAACAGTGTGTGTTATGTTAGTGCACTCAACAGTGTGTTGATGTTAGTGCACTCAACAGTGTGTGTTATGTTAGTGCACTCAACAGTGTGTGTTATGTTAGTGCACTCAACAGTGTGTTATGTTAGTGCACTCAACAGTGTGTGTTATGTTAGTGCACTCAACAGTGTGTTATGTTAGTGCACTCAACAGTGTGTGTTATGTTAGTGCACTCAACAGTGTGTTGATGTTAGTGCACTCAACAGTGTGTGTTATGTTAGTGCACTCAACAGTGTGTGTTATGTTAGTGCACTCAACAGTGTGTTAAGTTAGTGCACTCAACAGTGTGTGTTATGTTAGTGCACTCAACAGTGTGTTATGTTAGTGCACTCAACAGTGTGTTAGGTTAGTGCACTCAACAGTGTGTTAAGTTAGTGCACTCAACAGTGTGTTATGTTAGTGCACTCAACAGTGTGTTATGTTAGTGCACTCAACAGTGTGTTATGTTAGTGCACTCAACAGTGTGTTATGTTAGTGCACTCAACAGTGTGTTATGTTAGTGCACTCAACAGTGTGTGTTATGTTAGTGCACTCAACAGTGTGTGTTATGTTAGTGCACTCAACAGTGTGTGTTATGTTAGTGCACTCAACAGTGTGTTGATGTTAGTGCACTCAACAGTGTGTGTTATGTTAGTGCACTCAACAGTGTGTTATGTTAGTGCACTCAACAGTGTGTTATGTTAGTGCACTCAACAGTGTGTTATGTTAGTGCACTCAACAGTGTGTTATGTTAGTGCACTCAACAGTGTGTGTTATGTTAGTGCACTCAACAGTGTGTGTTATGTTAGTGCACTCAACAGTGTGTGTTATGTTAGTGCACTCAACAGTGTGTTGATGTTAGTGCACTCAACAGTGTGTGTTATGTTAGTGCACTCAACAATGTGTTATGTTAGTGCACTCAACAGTGTGTTATGTTAGTGCACTCAACAGTGTGTTATGTTAGTGCACTCAACAGTGTGTGTTATGTTAGTGCACTCAACAGTGTGTTATGTTAGTGCACTCAACAGTGTGTGTTATGTTAGTGCACTCAACAGTGTGTGTTGTTAGTGCACTCAACAATGTGTGTTATGTTAGTGCACTCAACAGGGTGTGTTATGTTAGTGCACTCAACAGTGTGTTGATGTTAGTGCACTCAACAGTGTGTGTTATGTTAGTGCACTCAACAGTGTGTGTTATGTTAGTGCACTCAATAGTGTGTTATGTTAGTGCACTCAACAGTGTGTTATGTTAGTGCACTCAACAGTGTGTTGATGTTAGTGCACTCAACAGTGTGTTGATGTTAGTGCACTCAACAGTGTGTTGATGTTAGTGCACTCAACAGTGTGTGTTATGTTAGTGCACTCAACAGTGTGTGTTATGTTAGTGCACTCAACAGTGTGTTGATGTTAGTGCACTCAACAGTGTGTGTTATGTTAGTGCACTCAACAGTGTGTTGATGTTAGTGCACTCAACAGTGTGTTATGTTAGTGCACTCAACAGTGTGTTATGTTAGTGCACTCAACAGTGTGTGTTATGTTAGTGCACTCAACAGTGTGTTGATGTTAGTGCACTCAACAGTGTGTGTTATGTTAGTGTACTCAACAGTGTGTTATGTTAGTGCACTCAACAGTGTGTGTTATGTTAGTGCACTCAACAGTGTGTTATGTTAGTGCACTCAACAGTGTGTGTTATGTTAGTGCACTCAACAGTGTGTGTTATGTTAGTGCACTCAACAGTGTTATGTTAGTGCACTCAACAGTGTGTTATGTTAGTGCACTCAACAGTGTGTGTTATGTTAGTGCACTCAACAGTGTGTGTTATGTTAGTGCACTCAACAGTGTGTTATGTTAGTGCACTCAACAGTGTGTGTTATGTTAGTGCACTCAACAGTGTGTTATGATAGTGCACTCAACAGTGTGTGTTATGTTAGTGCACTCAACAGTGTGTTGATGTTAGTGCACTCAACAGTGTGTGTTATGTTAGTGCACTCAACAGTGTGTGTTATGTTAGTGCACTCAACAGTGTGTTAAGTTAGTGCATTCAACAGTGTGTGTTATGTTAGTGCACTCAACAGTGTGTTATGTTAGTGCACTCAACAGTGTGTGTTAAGTTAGTGCACTCAACAGTGTGTGTTATGTTAGTCCACTCAACAGTGTGTTGATGTTAGTGCACTCAACAATGTGTGTTAAGTTAGTGCACTCAACAGTGTGTGTTATGTTAGTGCACTCAACAGTGTGTTAAGTTAGTGCACTCAACAGTGTGTTATGTTAGTGCACTCAACAGTGTGTGTTATGTTAGTGCACTCAACAGTGTGTTATGTTAGTGCACTCAACAGTGTGTGTTATGTTAGTGCACTCAACAGTGTGTTAAGTTAGTGCATTCAACAGTGTGTGTTATGTTAGTGCACTCAACAGTGTGTGTTATGTTAGTGCACTCAACAGTGTGTTATGTTAGTGCACTCAACAGTGTGTGTTATGTTAGTGCACTCAACAGTGTGTGTTAAGTTAGTGCATTCAACAGTGTGTGTTATGTTAGTGCACTCAACAGTGTGTGTTATATTAGTGCACTCAACAGTGTGTGTTATGTTAGTGCACTCAACAGTGTGTGTTATGTTAGTGCACTCAACAGTGTGTTGATGTTAGTGCACTCAACAGTGTGTGTTATGTTAGTGCACTCAACAGTGTGTTATGTTAGTGCACTCAACAGTGTGTTATGTTAGTGCACTCAACAGTGTGTTATGTTAGTGCACTCAACAGTGTGTTATGTTAGTGCACTCAACAGTGTGTGTTATGTTAGTGCACTCAACAGTGTGTGTTATGTTAGTGCACTCAACAGTGTGTGTTATGTTAGTGCACTCAACAGTGTGTTGATGTTAGTGCACTCAACAGTGTGTGTTATGTTAGTGCACTCAACAGTGTGTTATGTTAGTGCACTCAACAGTGTGTTATGTTAGTGCACTCAACAGTGTGTTATGTTAGTGCACTCAACAGTGTGTGTTATGTTAGTGCACTCAACAGTGTGTTATGTTAGTGCACTCAACAGTGTGTGATATGTTAGTGCACTCAACAGTGTGTGTTGTTAGTGCACTCAACAGTGTGTGTTATGTTAGTGCACTCAACAGTGTGTTATGTTAGTGCACTCAACAGTGTGTTATGTTAGTGCACTCAACAGTGTGTTATGTTAGTGCACTCAACAGTGTGTTATGTTAGTGCACTCAACAGTGTGTGTTATGTTAGTGCACTCAACAGTGTGTGTTATGTTAGTGCACTCAACAGTGTGTGTTATGTTAGTGCACTCAACAGTGTGTTGATGTTAGTGCACTCAACAGTGTGTGTTATGTTAGTGCACTCAACAATGTGTTATGTTAGTGCACTCAACAGTGTGTTATGTTAGTGCACTCAACAGTGTGTTATGTTAGTGCACTCAACAGTGTGTGTTATGTTAGTGCACTCAACAGTGTGTTATGTTAGTGCACTCAACAGTGTGTGTTATGTTAGTGCACTCAACAGTGTGTGTTGTTAGTGCACTCAACAATGTGTGTTATGTTAGTGCACTCAACAGTGTGTGTTATGTTAGTGCACTCAACAGTGTGTTGATGTTAGTGCACTCAACAGTGTGTGTTATGTTAGTGCACTCAACAGTGTGTGTTATGTTAGTGCACTCAATAGTGTGTTATGTTAGTGCACTCAACAGTGTGTTATGTTAGTGCACTCAACAGTGTGTTGATGTTAGTGCACTCAACAGTGTGTTGATGTTAGTGCACTCAACAGTGTGTTGATGTTAGTGCACTCAACAGTGTGTGTTATGTTAGTGCACTCAACAGTGTGTGTTATGTTAGTGCACTCAACAGTGTGTTGATGTTAGTGCACTCAACAGTGTGTGTTATGTTAGTGCACTCAACAGTGTGTTGATGTTAGTGCACTCAACAGTGTGTTATGTTAGTGCACTCAACAGTGTGTTATGTTAGTGCACTCAACAGTGTGTGTTATGTTAGTGCACTCAACAGTGTGTTGATGTTAGTGCACTCAACAGTGTGTGTTATGTTAGTGTACTCAACAGTGTGTTATGTTAGTGCACTCAACAGTGTGTGTTATGTTAGTGCACTCAACAGTGTGTTATGTTAGTGCACTCAACAGTGTGTGTTATGTTAGTGCACTCAACAGTGTGTGTTATGTTAGTGCACTCAACAGGGTTATGTTAGTGCACTCAACAGTGTGTTATGTTAGTGCACTCAACAGTGTGTGTTATGTTAGTGCACTCAACAGTGTGTGTTATGTTAGTGCACTCAACAGTGTGTTATGTTAGTGCACTCAACAGTGTGTTATGTTAGTGCACTCAACAGTGTGTGTTATGTTAGTGCACTCAACAGTGTGTTATGATAGTGCACTCAACAGTGTGTGTTATGTTAGTGCACTCAACAGTGTGTTGATGTTAGTGCACTCAACAGTGTGTGTTATGTTAGTGCACTCAACAGTGTGTGTTATGTTAGTGCACTCAACAGTGTGTTAAGTTAGTGCATTCAACAGTGTGTGTTATGTTAGTGCACTCAACAGTGTGTTACGTTAGTGCACTCAACAGTGTGTGTTAAGTTAGTGCACTCAACAGTGTGTGTTATGTTAGTCCACTCAACAGTGTGTTGATGTTAGTGCACTCAACAATGTGTGTTAAGTTAGTGCACTCAACAGTGTGTGTTATGTTAGTGCACTCAACAGTGTGTTAAGTTAGTGCACTCAACAGTGTGTTATGTTAGTGCACTCAACAGTGTGTGTTATGTTAGTGCACTCAACAGTGTGTTATGTTAGTGCACTCAACAGTGTGTGTTATGTTAGTGCACTCAACAGTGTGTTAAGTTAGTGCATTCAACAGTGTGTGTTATGTTAGTGCACTCAACAGTGTGTGTTATGTTAGTGCACTCAACAGTGTGTTATGTTAGTGCACTCAACAGTGTGTGTTATGTTAGTGCACTCAACAGTGTGTGTTAAGTTAGTGCATTCAACAGTGTGTGTTATGTTAGTGCACTCAACAGTGTGTGTTATATTAGTGCACTCAACAGTGTGTGTTATGTTAGTGCACTCAACAGTGTGTGTTATGTTAGTGCACTCAACAGTGTGTTGATGTTAGTGCACTCAACAGTGTGTGTTATGTTAGTGCACTCAACAGTGTGTTATGTTAGTGCACTCAACAGTGTGTTATGTTAGTGCACTCAACAGTGTGTTGATGTTAGTGCACTCAACAGTGTGTGTTATGTTAGTGCACTCAACAGTGTGTTATGTTAGTGCACTCAACAGTGTGTGTTATGTTAGTGCACTCAACAGTGTGTTATGTTAGTGCACTCAACAGTGTGTGTTATGTTAGTGCACTCAACAGTGTGTGTTATGTTAGTGCACTCAACATGTGTTATGTTAGTGCACTCAACAGTGTGTTATGTTAGTGCACTCAACAGTGTGTGTTATGTTAGTGCACTCAACAGTGTGTGTTATGTTAGTGCACTCAACAGTGTGTTATGTTAGTGCACTCAACAGTGTGTTATGTTAGTGCACTCAACAGTGTGTGTTATGTTAGTGCACTCAACAGTGTGTTATGTTAGTGCACTCAACAGTGTGTGTTATGTTAGTGCACTCAACAGTGTGTTGATGTTAGTGCACTCAACAGTGTGTGTTATGTTAGTGCACTCAACAGTGTGTGTTATGTTAGTGCACTCAACAGTGTGTTAAGTTAGTGCATTCAACAGTGTGTGTTATGTTAGTGCACTCAACAGTGTGTTACGTTAGTGCACTCAACAGTGTGTGTTAAGTTAGTGCACTCAACAGTGTGTGTTATGTTAGTGCACTCAACAGTGTGTTGATGTTAGTGCACTCAACAATGTGTGTTAAGTTAGTGCACTCAACAGTGTGTGTTATGTTAGTGCACTCAACAGTGTGTTAAGTTAGTGCACTCAACAGTGTGTTATGTTAGTGCACTCAACAGTGTGTGTTATGTTAGTGCACTCAACAGTGTGTTATGTTAGTGCACTCAACAGTGTGTGTTATGTTAGTGCACTCAACAGTGTGTTAAGTTAGTGCATTCAACAGTGTGTGTTATGTTAGTGCACTCAACAGTGTGTGTTATGTTAGTGCACTCAACAGTGTGTTATGTTAGTGCACTCAACAGTGTGTGTTATGTTAGTGCACTCAACAGTGTGTGTTAAGTTAGTGCATTCAACAGTGTGTGTTATGTTAGTGCACTCAACAGTGTGTGTTATATTAGTGCACTCAACAGTGTGTGTTATGTTAGTGCACTCAACAGTGTGTGTTATGTTAGTGCACTCAACAGTGTGTTGATGTTAGTGCACTCAACAGTGTGTGTTATGTTAGTGCACTCAACAGTGTGTTATGTTAGTGCACTCAACAGTGTGTTATGTTAGTGCACTCAACAGTGTGTTATGTTAGTGCACTCAACAGTGTGTTATGTTAGTGCACTCAACAGTGTGTGTTATGTTAGTGCACTCAACAGTGTGTGTTATGTTAGTGCACTCAACAGTGTGTGTTATGTTAGTGCACTCAACAGTGTGTTGATGTTAGTGCACTCAACAGTGTGTGTTATGTTAGTGCACTCAACAGTGTGTTATGTTAGTGCACTCAACAGTGTGTTATGTTAGTGCACTCAACAGTGTGTTATGTTAGTGCACTCAACAGTGTGTGTTATGTTAGTGCACTCAACAGTGTGTTATGTTAGTGCACTCAACAGTGTGTGTTATGTTAGTGCACTCAACAGTGTGTGTTGTTAGTGCACTCAACAGTGTGTGTTATGTTAGTGCACTCAACAGTGTGTTATGTTAGTGCACTCAACAGTGTGTTATGTTAGTGCACTCAACAGTGTGTTATGTTAGTGCACTCAACAGTGTGTTATGTTAGTGCACTCAACAGTGTGTGTTATGTTAGTGCACTCAACAGTGTGTGTTATGTTAGTGCACTCAACAGTGTGTGTTATGTTAGTGCACTCAACAGTGTGTTGATGTTAGTGCACTCAACAGTGTGTGTTATGTTAGTGCACTCAACAATGTGTTATGTTAGTGCACTCAACAGTGTGTTATGTTAGTGCACTCAACAGTGTGTTATGTTAGTGCACTCAACAGTGTGTGTTATGTTAGTGCACTCAACAGTGTGTTATGTTAGTGCACTCAACAGTGTGTGTTATGTTAGTGCACTCAACAGTGTGTGTTGTTAGTGCACTCAACAATGTGTGTTATGTTAGTGCACTCAACAGTGTGTGTTATGTTAGTGCACTCAACAGTGTGTTGATGTTAGTGCACTCAACAGTGTGTGTTATGTTAGTGCACTCAACAGTGTGTGTTATGTTAGTGCACTCAATAGTGTGTTATGTTAGTGCACTCAACAGTGTGTTATGTTAGTGCACTCAACAGTGTGTTGATGTTAGTGCACTCAACAGTGTGTTGATGTTAGTGCACTCAACAGTGTGTTGATGTTAGTGCACTCAACAGTGTGTGTTATGTTAGTGCACTCAACAGTGTGTGTTATGTTAGTGCACTCAACAGTGTGTTGATGTTAGTGCACTCAACAGTGTGTGTTATGTTAGTGCACTCAACAGTGTGTTGATGTTAGTGCACTCAACAGTGTGTTATGTTAGTGCACTCAACAGTGTGTTATGTTAGTGCACTCAACAGTGTGTGTTATGTTAGTGCACTCAACAGTGTGTTGATGTTAGTGCACTCAACAGTGTGTGTTATGTTAGTGTACTCAACAGTGTGTTATGTTAGTGCACTCAACAGTGTGTGTTATGTTAGTGCACTCAACAGTGTGTTATGTTAGTGCACTCAACAGTGTGTGTTATGTTAGTGCACTCAACAGTGTGTGTTATGTTAGTGCACTCAACAGGGTTATGTTAGTGCACTCAACAGTGTGTTATGTTAGTGCACTCAACAGTGTGTGTTATGTTAGTGCACTCAACAGTGTGTGTTATGTTAGTGCACTCAACAGTGTGTTATGTTAGTGCACTCAACAGTGTGTTATGTTAGTGCACTCAACAGTGTGTGTTATGTTAGTGCACTCAACAGTGTGTTATGATAGTGCACTCAACAGTGTGTGTTATGTTAGTGCACTCAACAGTGTGTTGATGTTAGTGCACTCAACAGTGTGTGTTATGTTAGTGCACTCAACAGTGTGTGTTATGTTAGTGCACTCAACAGTGTGTTAAGTTAGTGCATTCAACAGTGTGTGTTATGTTAGTGCACTCAACAGTGTGTTACGTTAGTGCACTCAACAGTGTGTGTTAAGTTAGTGCACTCAACAGTGTGTGTTATGTTAGTCCACTCAACAGTGTGTTGATGTTAGTGCACTCAACAATGTGTGTTAAGTTAGTGCACTCAACAGTGTGTGTTATGTTAGTGCACTCAACAGTGTGTTAAGTTAGTGCACTCAACAGTGTGTTATGTTAGTGCACTCAACAGTGTGTGTTATGTTAGTGCACTCAACAGTGTGTTATGTTAGTGCACTCAACAGTGTGTGTTATGTTAGTGCACTCAACAGTGTGTTAAGTTAGTGCATTCAACAGTGTGTGTTATGTTAGTGCACTCAACAGTGTGTGTTATGTTAGTGCACTCAACAGTGTGTTATGTTAGTGCACTCAACAGTGTGTGTTATGTTAGTGCACTCAACAGTGTGTGTTAAGTTAGTGCATTCAACAGTGTGTGTTATGTTAGTGCACTCAACAGTGTGTGTTATATTAGTGCACTCAACAGTGTGTGTTATGTTAGTGCACTCAACAGTGTGTGTTATGTTAGTGCACTCAACAGTGTGTTGATGTTAGTGCACTCAACAGTGTGTGTTATGTTAGTGCACTCAACAGTGTGTTATGTTAGTGCACTCAACAGTGTGTTATGTTAGTGCACTCAACAGTGTGTTATGTTAGTGCACTCAACAGTGTGTTATGTTAGTGCACTCAACAGTGTGTGTTATGTTAGTGCACTCAACAGTGTGTGTTATGTTAGTGCACTCAACAGTGTGTGTTATGTTAGTGCACTCAACAGTGTGTTGATGTTAGTGCACTCAACAGTGTGTGTTATGTTAGTGCACTCAACAATGTGTTATGTTAGTGCACTCAACAGTGTGTTATGTTAGTGCACTCAACAGTGTGTTATGTTAGTGCACTCAACAGTGTGTGTTATGTTAGTGCACTCAACAGTGTGTTATGTTAGTGCACTCAACAGTGTGTGATATGTTAGTGCACTCAACAGTGTGTGTTGTTAGTGCACTCAACAATGTGTGTTATGTTAGTGCACTCAACAGTGTGTGTTATGTTAGTGCACTCAACAGTGTGTTGATGTTAGTGCACTCAACAGTGTGTGTTATGTTAGTGCACTCAACAGTGTGTGTTATGTTAGTGCACTCAATAGTGTGTTATGTTAGTGCACTCAACAGTGTGTTATGTTAGTGCACTCAACAGTGTGTTGATGTTAGTGCACTCAACAGTGTGTTGATGTTAGTGCACTCAACAGTGTGTTGATGTTAGTGCACTCAACAGTGTGTGTTATGTTAGTGCACTCAACAGTGTGTGTTATGTTAGTGCACTCAACAGTGTGTTGATGTTAGTGCACTCAACAGTGTGTGTTATGTTAGTGCACTCAACAGTGTGTTGATGTTAGTGCACTCAACAGTGTGTTATGTTAGTGCACTCAACAGTGTGTGTTATGTTAGTGCACTCAACAGTGTGTTGATGTTAGTGCACTCAACAGTGTGTGTTATGTTAGTGTACTCAACAGTGTGTTATGTTAGTGCACTCAACAGTGTGTGTTATGTTAGTGCACTCAACAGTGTGTTATGTTAGTGCACTCAACAGTGTGTGTTATGTTAGTGCACTCAACAGTGTGTGTTATGTTAGTGCACTCAACAGTGTTATGTTAGTGCACTCAACAGTGTGTTATGTTAGTGCACTCAACAGTGTGTGTTATGTTAGTGCACTCAACAGTGTGTGTTATGTTAGTGCACTCAACAGTGTGTTATGTTAGTGCACTCAACAGTGTGTGTTATGTTAGTGCACTCAACAGTGTGTTATGATAGTGCACTCAACAGTGTGTGTTATGTTAGTGCACTCAACAGTGTGTTGATGTTAGTGCACTCAACAGTGTGTGTTATGTTAGTGCACTCAACAGTGTGTGTTATGTTAGTGCACTCAACAGTGTGTTAAGTTAGTGCATTCAACAGTGTGTGTTATGTTAGTGCACTCAACAGTGTGTTATGTTAGTGCACTCAACAGTGTGTGTTAAGTTAGTGCACTCAACAGTGTGTGTTATGTTAGTCCACTCAACAGTGTGTTGATGTTAGTGCACTCAACAATGTGTGTTAAGTTAGTGCACTCAACAGTGTGTGTTATGTTAGTGCACTCAACAGTGTGTTAAGTTAGTGCACTCAACAGTGTGTTATGTTAGTGCACTCAACAGTGTGTGTTATGTTAGTGCACTCAACAGTGTGTTATGTTAGTGCACTCAACAGTGTGTGTTATGTTAGTGCACTCAACAGTGTGTTAAGTTAGTGCATTCAACAGTGTGTGTTATGTTAGTGCACTCAACAGTGTGTGTTATGTTAGTGCACTCAACAGTGTGTTATGTTAGTGTACTCAACAGTGTGTGTTATGTTAGTGCACTCAACAGTGTGTGTTAAGTTAGTGCATTCAACAGTGTGTGTTATGTTAGTGCACTCAACAGTGTGTGTTATATTAGTGCACTCAACAGTGTGTGTTATGTTAGTGCACTCAACAGTGTGTTAGGTTAGTGCACTCAACAGTGTGTTAAGTTAGTGCACTCAACAGTGTGTTATGTTAGTGCACTCAACAGTGTGTTATGTTAGTGCACTCAACAGTGTGTTATGTTAGTGCACTCAACAGTGTGTTATGTTAGTGCACTCAAAAGTGTGTGTTATGTTAGTGCACTCAACAGTGTGTGTTATGTTAGTGCACTCAACAGTGTGTGTTATGTTAGTGCACTCAACAGTGTGTTGATGTTAGTGCACTCAACAGTGTGTGTTATGTTAGTGCACTCAACAGTGTGTTATGTTAGTGCACTCAACAGTGTGTTATGTTAGTGCACTCAACAGTGTGTTATGTTAGTGCACTCAACAGTGTGTTATGTTAGTGCACTCAACAGTGTGTGTTATGTTAGTGCACTCAACAGTGTGTGTTATGTTAGTGCACTCAACAGTGTGTGTTATGTTAGTGCACTCAACAGTGTGTTGATGTTAGTGCACTCAACAGTGTGTGTTATGTTAGTGCACTCAACAATGTGTTATGTTAGTGCACTCAACAGTGTGTTATGTTAGTGCACTCAACAGTGTGTTATGTTAGTGCACTCAACAGTGTGTGTTATGTTAGTGCACTCAACAGTGTGTTATGTTAGTGCACTCAACAGTGTGTGTTATGTTAGTGCACTCAACAGTGTGTGTTGTTAGTGCACTCAACAATGTGTGTTATGTTAGTGCACTCAACAGTGTGTGTTATGTTAGTGCACTCAACAGTGTGTTGATGTTAGTGCACTCAACAGTGTGTGTTATGTTAGTGCACTCAACAGTGTGTGTTATGTTAGTGCACTCAATAGTGTGTTATGTTAGTGCACTCAACAGTGTGTTATGTTAGTGCACTCAACAGTGTGTTGATGTTAGTGCACTCAACAGTGTGTTGATGTTAGTGCACTCAACAGTGTGTTGATGTTAGTGCACTCAACAGTGTGTGTTATGTTAGTGCACTCAACAGTGTGTGTTATGTTAGTGCACTCAACAGTGTGTTGATGTTAGTGCACTCAACAGTGTGTGTTATGTTAGTGCACTCAACAGTGTGTTGATGTTAGTGCACTCAACAGTGTGTTATGTTAGTGCACTCAACAGTGTGTGTTATGTTAGTGCACTCAACAGTGTGTTGATGTTAGTGCACTCAACAGTGTGTGTTATGTTAGTGTACTCAACAGTGTGTTATGTTAGTGCACTCAACAGTGTGTGTTATGTTAGTGCACTCAACAGTGTGTTATGTTAGTGCACTCAACAGTGTGTGTTATGTTAGTGCACTCAACAGTGTGTGTTATGTTAGTGCACTCAACAGTGTTATGTTAGTGCACTCAACAGTGTGTTATGTTAGTGCACTCAACAGTGTGTGTTATGTTAGTGCACTCAACAGTGTGTGTTATGTTAGTGCACTCAACAGTGTGTTATGTTAGTGCACTCAACAGTGTGTGTTATGTTAGTGCACTCAACAGTGTGTTATGATAGTGCACTCAACAGTGTGTGTTATGTTAGTGCACTCAACAGTGTGTTGATGTTAGTGCACTCAACAGTGTGTGTTATGTTAGTGCACTCAACAGTGTGTGTTATGTTAGTGCACTCAACAGTGTGTTAAGTTAGTGCATTCAACAGTGTGTGTTATGTTAGTGCACTCAACAGTGTGTTATGTTAGTGCACTCAACAGTGTGTGTTAAGTTAGTGCACTCAACAGTGTGTGTTATGTTAGTGCACTCAACAGTGTGTTGATGTTAGTGCACTCAACAGTGTGTGTTATGTTAGTGCACTCAACAGTGTGTGTTATGTTAGTGCACTCAACAGTGTGTTATGTTAGTGCACTCAACAGTGTGTGTTATGTTAGTGCACTCAACAGTGTGTTTATGTTAGTGCACTCAACAGTGTGTTATGTTAGTGCACTCAACAGTGTGTGTTATGTTAGTGCACTCAACAGTGTGTTGATGTTAGTGCACTCAACAGTGTGTGTTATGTTAGTGCACTCAACAGTGTGTTATGTTAGTGCACTCAACAGTGTGTGTTATGTTAGTGCACTCAACAGTGTGTTATGTTAGTGCACTCAACAGTGTGTGTTATGTTAGTGCACTCAACAGTGTGTGTTATGTTAGTGCACTCAACAGTGTTATGTTAGTGCACTCAACAGTGTGTTATGTTAGTGCACTCAACAGTGTGTGTTATGTTAGTGCACTCAACAGTGTGTGTTATGTTAGTGCACTCAACAGTGTGTTATGTTAGTGCACTCAACAGTGTGTGTTATGTTAGTGCACTCAACAGTGTGTTATGATAGTGCACTCAACAGTGTGTGTTATGTTAGTGCACTCAACAGTGTGTTGATGTTAGTGCACTCAACAGTGTGTGTTATGTTAGTGCACTCAACAGTGTGTGTTATGTTAGTGCACTCAACAGTGTGTTATGTTAGTGCACTCAACAGTGTGTGTTATGTTAGTGCACTCAACAGTGTGTTATGTTAGTGCACTCAACAGTGTGTGTTATGTTAGTGCACTCAACAGTGTGTGTTATGTTAGTGCACTCAACAGTGTGTTGATGTTAGTGCACTCAACATGTGTGTTATGTTAGTGCACTCAACAGTGTGTGTTATGTTAGTGCACTCAACAGTGTGTTATGTTAGTGCACTCAACAGTGTGTTATGTTAGTGCACTCAACAGTGTGTGTTATGTTAGTGCACTCAACAGTGTGTTATGTTAGTGCACTCAACAGTGTGTGTTATGTTAGTGCACTCAACAGTGTGTTAAGTTAGTGCATTCAACAGTGTGTGTTATGTTAGTGCACTCAACAGTGTGTGTTATGTTAGTGCACTCAACAGTGTGTTATGTTAGTGCACTCAACAGTGTGTGTTATGTTAGTGCACTCAACAGTGTGTGTTAAGTTAGTGCATTCAACAGTGTGTGTTATGTTAGTGCACTCAACAGTGTGTGTTATATTAGTGCACTCAACAGTGTGTGTTATGTTAGTGCACTCAACAGTGTGTTAGGTTAGTGCACTCAACAGTGTGTTAAGTTAGTGCACTCAACAGTGTGTTATGTTAGTGCACTCAACAGTGTGTTATGTTAGTGCACTCAACAGTGTGTTATGTTAGTGCACTCAACAGTGTGTGTTATGTTAGTGCACTCAACAGTGTGTTATGTTAGTGCACTCAACAGTGTGTGTTATGTTAGTGCACTCAACAGTGTGTGTTATGTTAGTGCACTCAACAGTGTGTTATGTTAGTGCACTCAACAGTGTGTGTTATGTTAGTGCACTCAACAGTGTGTGTTATGTTAGTGCACTCAACAGTGTGTGTTATGTTAGTGCACTCAACAGTGTGTTGATGTTAGTGCACTCAACAGTGTGTGTTATGTTAGTGCACTCAACAGTGTGTTATGTTAGTGCACTCAACAGTGTGTTATGTTAGTGCACTCAACAGTGTGTTATGTTAGTGCACTCAACAGTGTGTTATGTTAGTGCACTCAACAGTGTGTGTTATGTTAGTGCACTCAACAGTGTGTGTTATGTTAGTGCACTCAACAGTGTGTGTTATGTTAGTGCACTCAACAGTGTGTTGATGTTAGTGCACTCAACAGTGTGTGTTGTTAGTGCACTCAACAATGTGTGTTATGTTAGTGCACTCAACAGTGTGTGTTATGTTAGTGCACTCAACAGTGTGTTGATGTTAGTGCACTCAACAGTGTGTGTTATGTTAGTGCACTCAACAGTGTGTGTTATGTTAGTGCACTCAACAGTGTGTTATGTTAGTGCACTCAACAGTGTGTGTTATGTTAGTGCACTCAACAGTGTGTGTTAAGTTAGTGCATTCAACAGTGTGTGTTATGTTAGTGCACTCAACAGTGTGTGTTATGTTAGTGCACTCAACAGTGTGTGTTATGTTAGTGCACTCAACAGTGTGTTAGGTTAGTGCACTCAACAGTGTGTTAAGTTAGTGCACTCAACAGTGTGTTATGTTAGTGCACTCAACAGTGTGTTATGTTAGTGCACTCAACAGTGTGTTATGTTAGTGCACTCAACAGTGTGTTATGTTAGTGCACTCAACAGTGTGTGTTATGTTAGTGCACTCAACAGTGTGTGTTATGTTAGTGCACTCAACAGTGTGTGTTATGTTAGTGCACTCAACAGTGTGTTGATGTTAGTGCACTCAACAGTGTGTGTTATGTTAGTGCACTCAACAGTGTGTTATGTTAGTGCACTCAACAGTGTGTTATGTTAGTGCACTCAACAGTGTGTTATGTTAGTGCACTCAACAGTGTGTTATGTTAGTGCACTCAACAGTGTGTGTTATGTTAGTGCACTCAACAGTGTGTGTTATGTTAGTGCACTCAACAGTGTGTGTTATGTTAGTGCACTCAACAGTGTGTTGATGTTAGTGCACTCAACAGTGTGTGTTATGTTAGTGCACTCAACAATGTGTTATGTTAGTGCACTCAACAGTGTGTTATGTTAGTGCACTCAACAGTGTGTTATGTTAGTGCACTCAACAGTGTGTGTTATGTTAGTGCACTCAACAGTGTGTTATGTTAGTGCACTCAACAGTGTGTGTTATGTTAGTGCACTCAACAGTGTGTGTTGTTAGTGCACTCAACAATGTGTGTTATGTTAGTGCACTCAACAGTGTGTGTTATGTTAGTGCACTCAACAGTGTGTTGATGTTAGTGCACTCAACAGTGTGTGTTATGTTAGTGCACTCAACAGTGTGTGTTATGTTAGTGCACTCAATAGTGTGTTATGTTAGTGCACTCAACAGTGTGTTGATGTTAGTGCACTCAACAGTGTGTTGATGTTAGTGCACTCAACAGTGTGTTGATGTTAGTGCACTCAACAGTGTGTGTTATGTTAGTGCACTCAACAGTGTGTGTTATGTTAGTGCACTCAACAGTGTGTTGATGTTAGTGCACTCAACAGTGTGTGTTATGTTAGTGCACTCAACAGTGTGTTGATGTTAGTGCACTCAACAGTGTGTTATGTTAGTGCACTCAACAGTGTGTGTTATGTTAGTGCACTCAACAGTGTGTTGATGTTAGTGCACTCAACAGTGTGTGTTATGTTAGTGTACTCAACAGTGTGTTATGTTAGTGCACTCAACAGTGTGTGTTATGTTAGTGCACTCAACAGTGTGTTATGTTAGTGCACTCAACAGTGTGTGTTATGTTAGTGCACTCAACAGTGTGTGTTATGTTAGTGCACTCAACAGTGTGTTATGTTAGTGCACTCAACAGTGTGTGTTATGTTAGTGCACTCAACAGTGTGTGTTATGTTAGTGCACTCAACAGTGTGTGTTATGTTAGTGCACTCAACAGTGTGTTGATGTTAGTGCACTCAACAGTGTGTGTTATGTTAGTGCACTCAACAGTGTGTTATGTTAGTGCACTCAACAGTGTGTGTTATGTTAGTGCACTCAACAGTGTGTTGATGTTAGTGCACTCAACAGTGTGTGTTATGTTAGTGCACTCAACAGTGTGTGTTATGTTAGTGCACTCAACAGTGTGTTAAGTTAGTGCACTCAACAGTGTGTGTTATGTTAGTGCACTCAACAGTGTGTTATGTTAGTGCACTCAACAGTGTGTTAGTTAGTGCACTCAACAGTGTGTTATGTTAGTGCACTCAACAGTGTGTTGATGTTAGTGCACTCAACAGTGTGTGTTATGTTAGTGCACTCAACAGTGTGTGTTATGTTAGTGCACTCAACAGTGTGTTATGTTAGTGCACTCAACAGTGTGTGTTATGTTAGTGCACTCAACAGTGTGTGTTATGTTAGTGCACTCAACAGTGTGTTATGTTAGTGCACTCAACAGTGTGTGTTATGTTAGTGCACTCAACAGTGTGTTGATGTTAGTGCACTCAACAGTGTGTGTTATGTTAGTGCACTCAACAGTGTGTTATGTTAGTGCACTCAACAGTGTGTGTTATGTTAGTGCACTCAACAGTGTGTTATGTTAGTGCACTCAACAGTGTGTGTTATGTTAGTGCACTCAACAGTGTGTGTTATGTTAGTGCACTCAACAGTGTGTGTTATGTTAGTGCACTCAACAGTGTGTGTTATGTTAGTGCACTCAACAGTGTGTGTTATGTTAGTGCACTCAACAGTGTGTGTTATGTTAGTGCACTCAACAGTGTGTTGATGTTAGTGCACTCAACAGTGTGTGTTATGTTAGTGCACTCAACAATGTGTTATGTTAGTGCACTCAACAGTGTGTTATGTTAGTGCACTCAACAGTGTGTTATGTTAGTGCACTCAACAGTGTGTTATGTTAGTGCACTCAACAGTGTGTGTTATGTTAGTGCACTCAACAGTGTGTGTTATGTTAGTGCACTCAACAGTGTGTGTTATGTTAGTGCACTCAACAGTGTGTTGATGTTAGTGCACTCAACAGTGTGTGTTATGTTAGTGCACTCAACAATGTGTTATGTTAGTGCACTCAACAGTGTGTTATGTTAGTGCACTCAACAGTGTGTGTTATGTTAGTGCACTCAACAGTGTGTTAGTGTGTTATGTTAGTGCACTCAACAGTGTGTGTTATGTTAGTGCACTCAACAGTGTGTGTTATGTTAGTGCACTCAACAGTGTGTGTTATGTTAGTGCACTCAACAGTGTGTTGATGTTAGTGCACTCAACAGTGTGTGTTATGTTAGTGCACTCAACAATGTGTTATGTTAGTGCACTCAACAGTGTGTTATGTTAGTGCACTCAACAGTGTGTTATGTTAGTGCACTCAACAGTGTGTTTTATGTTAGTGCACTCAACAGTGTGTTATGTTAGTGCACTCAACAGTGTGTGTTATGTTAGTGCACTCAACAGTGTGTTATGTTAGTGCACTCAACAGTGTGTGTTATGTTAGTGCACTCAACAGTGTGTGTTGTTAGTGCACTCAACAATGTGTGTTATGTTAGTGCACTCAACAGTGTGTGTTATGTTAGTGCACTCAACAGTGTGTTGATGTTAGTGCACTCAACAGTGTGTGTTATGTTAGTGCACTCAACAGTGTGTGTTATGTTAGTGCACTCAATAGTGTGTTATGTTAGTGCACTCAACAGTGTGTTGATGTTAGTGCACTCAACAGTGTGTTGATGTTAGTGCACTCAACAGTGTGTTGATGTTAGTGCACTCAACAGTGTGTGTTATGTTAGTGCACTCAACAGTGTGTGTTATGTTAGTGCACTCAACAGTGTGTTGATGTTAGTGCACTCAACAGTGTGTGTTATGTTAGTGCACTCAACAGTGTGTTGATGTTAGTGCACTCAACAGTGTGTTATGTTAGTGCACTCAACAGTGTGTGTTATGTTAGTGCACTCAACAGTGTGTTGATGTTAGTGCACTCAACAGTGTGTGTTATGTTAGTGTACTCAACAGTGTGTTATGTTAGTGCACTCAACAGTGTGTGTTATGTTAGTGCACTCAACAGTGTGTTATGTTAGTGCACTCAACAGTGTGTGTTATGTTAGTGCACTCAACAGTGTTATGTTAGTGCACTCAACAGTGTGTTATGTTAGTGCACTCAACAGTGTGTGTTATGTTAGTGCACTCAACAGTGTGTGTTATGTTAGTGCACTCAACAGTGTGTTATGTTAGTGCACTCAACAGTGTGTGTTATGTTAGTGCACTCAACAGTGTGTTATGTTAGTGCACTCAACAGTGTGTGTTATGTTAGTGCACTCAACAGTGTGTTGATGTTAGTGCACTCAACAGTGTGTGTTATGTTAGTGCACTCAACAGTGTGTGTTATGTTAGTGCACTCAACAGTGTGTTAAGTTAGTGCATTCAACAGTGTGTGTTATGTTAGTGCACTCAACAGTGTGTTATGTTAGTGCACTCAACAGTGTGTGTTAAGTTAGTGCACTCAACAGTGTGTGTTATGTTAGTCCACTCAACAGTGTGTTGATGTTAGTGCACTCAACAATGTGTGTTAAGTTAGTGCACTCAACAGTGTGTGTTATGTTAGTGCACTCAACAGTGTGTTAAGTTAGTGCACTCAACAGTGTGTTATGTTAGTGCACTCAACAGTGTGTGTTATGTTAGTGCACTCAACAGTGTGTTATGTTAGTGCACTCAACAGTGTGTGTTATGTTAGTGCACTCAACAGTGTGTTAAGTTAGTGCATTCAACAGTGTGTGTTATGTTAGTGCACTCAACAGTGTGTGTTATGTTAGTGCACTCAACAGTGTGTTATGTTAGTGCACTCAACAGTGTGTGTTATGTTAGTGCACTCAACAGTGTGTGTTAAGTTAGTGCATTCAACAGTGTGTGTTATGTTAGTGCACTCAACAGTGTGTGTTATATTAGTGCACTCAACAGTGTGTGTTATGTTAGTGCACTCAACAGTGTGTTAGGTTAGTGCACTCAACAGTGTGTTAAGTTAGTGCACTCAACAGTGTGTTATGGTAGTGCACTCAACAGTGTGTTATGTTAGTGCACTCAACAGTGTGTTATGTTAGTGCACTCAACAGTGTGTTATGTTAGTGCACTCAACAGTGTGTTATGTTAGTGCACTCAACAGTGTGTGTTATGTTAGTGCACTCAACAGTGTGTGTTGTTAGTGCACTCAACAATGTGTGTTATGTTAGTGCACTCAACAGTGTGTGTTATGTTAGTGCACTCAACAGTGTGTTATGTTAGTGCACTCAACAGTGTGTGTTATGTTAGTGCACTCAACAGTGTGTGTTATGTTAGTGCACTCAATAGTGTGTTATGTTAGTGCACTCAACAGTGTGTTATGTTAGTGCACTCAACAGTGTGTTGATGTTAGTGCACTCAACAGTGTGTTGATGTTAGTGCACTCAACAGTGTGTTGATGTTAGTGCACTCAACAGTGTGTGTTATGTTAGTGCACTCAACAGTGTGTGTTATGTTAGTGCACTCAACAGTGTGTTGATGTTAGTGCACTCAACAGTGTGTGTTATGTTAGTGCACTCAACAGTGTGTGTTATGTTAGTGCACTCAACAGTGTGTTGATGTTAGTGCACTCAACAGTGTGTGTTATGTTAGTGTACTCAACAGTGTGTTATGTTAGTGCACTCAACAGTGTGTGTTATGTTAGTGCACTCAACAGTGTGTTATGTTAGTGCACTCAACAGTGTGTGTTATGTTAGTGCACTCAACAGTGTGTGTTATGTTAGTGCACTCAACAGTGTTATGTTAGTGCACTCAACAGTGTGTTATGTTAGTGCACTCAACAGTGTGTGTTATGTTAGTGCACTCAACAGTGTGTGTTATGTTAGTGCACTCAACAGTGTGTTATGTTAGTGCACTCAACAGTGTGTGTTATGTTAGTGCACTCAACAGTGTGTTATGTTAGTGCACTCAACAGTGTGTGTTATGTTAGTGCACTCAACAGTGTGTTGATGTTAGTGCACTCAACAGTGTGTGTTATGTTAGTGCACTCAACAATGTGTTATGTTAGTGCACTCAACAATGTGTTATGTTAGTGCACTCAACAATGTGTTGATGTTAGTGCACTCAACAATGTGTGGATGTTAGTGCACTCAACAATGTGTTATGTTAGTGCACTCAACAGTGTGTGTTATGTTAGTGCACTCAACAGTGTGTGTTATGTTAGTGCACTCAACAGTGTGTGTTAAGTTAGTGCACTCAACAGTGTGTGTTATGAACTTGGCTGCATACTCATACCTTAGTCTCCTCTGACTATGCAAACACTGACACACTCACACTTCCACAAAAAGATAATTCCTATGCATCTCTCCCTTATCTCCCCTGTCTCCAGCGCTCCCTCCCTCTTCTTTTCATCTCCCTCTCTTTTCCACCATCCACCAGATGGCTGACCCATCTGCTCCCTCTCTCTTTCCCTCTCTCTCTACCTCCATCTCTTTTTCCCATAACTCTGTGTTTCATATGATAGAAGTCCATGATCTCCTGTACACAGGATCCTCCGTCACTGTCTGGAGTTATTTACTTTTTCCAACTTGGCTTATCTTGGTGTATGTGGGTGGGTGTGTGTACTGTGCATGTGCCTGTATTTGGCCATACCCTGGTACACCTCAGGGCTATTGTGCTGTAATCAAAAAGCAGTGGACTCCTAGCTCATCTCTGTCTTTGAGGCTCTGTCACTTTCCTTATATAGATAGCTAAAGGCCTACTGAGAGGCTTCTGACTGACAGGTGAGCAGAAGGCGCCAGATACACTCATAGACGAGCAAGTACAGACACAATTTTTTGTGATTTGATTTGACCCACACACACAAACAAACAGACACTCACACGGATACACACACGGATACAGACACACACACATTCGGATACAGCCATACACACACACACGGATAGACACACACACACACACTCGGCCCTCTGATATGACCAGAAAACTATCAATCGCCACAGGTCGGATAAGCTAGAGCAGTGAGAACATTTTGGGGGGTTGCAAGTGTGAAACTCAATGGGAGAAATATATATTTACTGTATAACTTTGCTTATGCGATCTGGTCACTAACATAGGCCAAAGGCAGGGTTCCCCAACTGGCCAAATTTGGCCAGCGGGTGGTTTTATTTGCCCCCCCAAAGTTTTCTGATCCTTTTTACAAATAATATACAGTACCAGCCAAAAGTCTCACCTACTCATTCAAGGGTTTTTCTTAATTTTTTACTATTTTCTACATTGTAGAATAATAGTGAAGACATCAAAACTATGAAATAACACATATGGAATCTTGTAGCAACCAAAAAACATGATTTAGGATAATAAATACAAACGGAGATGACTGTTTTTGCAAAATAACCCCTCAAATATGTTGTAAAGTTTAATCGGGAATCACATTTAATTGGATCTGTAATTATTAAACAATACTTACATGTTATGAAATGTGTTCTCATAAATAATAAGGTGAACACCAGGACAAATTCAGTTTAAACTGATGCCGTTTTCGATGCCTCAGTCGGGCAGATACAAGTGCACAGTTTCATATCATCACATGTTCGTTGCGCAGAACTGTCAATGTGACAATGGCCCTGTCATTGTCAGTTACAATCAGGATAATTACCACACCTGAAGGTGTTACGCAATTGGGTAGCTTTGACAATCAAATGGGTGGGTATAAAAAGGCATGCAATTACAATGTGTAATGACACACAATGGCTGCTTTGGCACTGTTGGAAGATTTGGCGAATGGAAGAATTCGGAGAGAGCGGATTTTCAGAGCGAATTTTCAGAGACCAGCAAGATTTACTGGCCAACGATGATGAGTGGCTTATGAGCCGGTTCCGAATACCAAGAGCTGTTCTCTTGGATCTCTGTGCTGTAGTGGGCCCAGCTCTACAGAGAAGCACCCGCAGAAACCAAGAAATGCCTGTCCCACTTCAACATCTTGGCAACCCCGTTAGTAGCGTTGATGGTGTCTCTTTGCATTTGCAGGACTGCATCTGTGAGAGCACGGCCGCTGGAGGGTTGTGACACAAGGTGCAGCGAAGACACCATGGCTGGGCGCACTCAGCTCCTGCTCAGCTGCAGCACCACCGACCCTGCTGGAACACGCAGCGTCTAAAAACAATAGATAAAGTCAATTGTTTGTGTAAATAAATGTTTAAACACAACTTGAATGCATTTGGTTTGCTCTTTTCAAGCGAGGGAATACTAATCAATACTATCATCCGGTGCGTCTTGCATGTCCGTGTACCCCTCCACCTCCGTCACTACTCCACTCAGGAGGGATTCCCCTATAATACCAGCAAGTCGCTCATCAAGGGGGTTGAGCTCCGGTGTCCCCTTTCCCCGGCCCGTGGCACAAACATTTTGTCTGTGTAAGGCTCCTCTGAACAGTTGATGTTGAGATGTGTCTGTTACTTGAACTCTATGAAGCATTAATTCGGGCTGCAATTTCTGAGGCTGGTAATGAACTTATCCTCCGCAGCAAAGGTAACTCTGGGTCATCCTTTCCTGTGGCGGTCCGCATGAGATCCAGCTTCATCACAGCGCTTGATGGTTTTTGCAACTTGAAGAAACTTTCAAAGTTCTTGAAATGTTCCATTTTGACTGACCTTCATGTATTAAAGTAATGATGGACTGTCATTTATCTTTGCTTATTTGAGCTGTTCTTGCCATAATATGAACCAAATAGGGCTATCTTCTGTATACCCCCCTACCTTGTCACAACACAACTGATAGGCTCAAACAAATAAACTTCTAACAAGGCACACCTGTTAATTGAAATGCATTCCAGTTGTGTCCAAACCTTTGACTGGTACTGTGTATATAAATATATGTGATGGAATGTATAGCCATTATGGAATGTATTTGGATGCTGGCCTTGTAGGCAGAGTTCCTCTGTCCAGTGTCTGTGTTCTTTTGCCCATCTTAATCTTTTCTTTTTATTGGCCAGTCTGAGATATGGCTTTTTCTTTGCAACTTCGCCTACAAGGCCAGCATCCCGGAGTTGCCTCTTTACTGTTGACGTTGAGACTGGTGTTTTGCGGGTACTATTAATGAAGCTGCCAGTTGAGGAATTGTGAGGTGTCTTTTTCTCAAACTAGACACTCTAATGTACTTGTCCTCTTGCTCAGTTCTGCACTGGGGCCTCCCACTCCTCTTTCTATTCTGGTTAGAGCCCGTTTGCGCTGTTCTGTGAAGGGAGTAGTACATAGCATTGTACAAGATCTTCAGTTCTTGGCAATTTCTCGCATGGAATAGCCTTCATTACTCAGAACAAGAATATACTGATGAGTTTCAGAAGAAAGGTCTTTGTTTCTGGCCATTTTGAGCCTGTAATCAAACCCACAAATGCTGATGCTCCAGATACTCAACTAGTCTAAAGAAAGCCAGTTGCTTCTTTGATCAGCACATCAACAGTTTTCAGCTGTGCTAACATAATTGCAAAAGGGTTTTCTAATTATCAATTAGCCTTTTAAAATGATGAACTTGGATTAGCTAACACAACATGCCATTGGAACACAGGAGTGATAGTTGTTGATAATGGGCTTCGGTACGCCTATGTATATATTCCATAAAAAATCATCCATTTCCAGCTACTATAGTCATTTACAACATTAACAATGTCTACACTGTATTTCTGATCAATTTGATGTTATTTTAATGGACAAAAAATGTGCTTTTCTTTCAAAAACAAGGACATTTCTAAGTGACCCCAAACTTTTGAACGGTAGTGTATATGTATGTACATTCTTAATCCATTCCTTACTTAGACTTACGTGTATTTTGGGTATATGTTGTGAAACTGTTAGATATTACATGTTAGATTTTACTGCACTGTCGGAGCTAGAAACACAAGCATTTCACTACAAACGCAATAACATCTGCTAAACACGTGTATGTAACCAATAACATTTGACTTGATTTGATTATTTGATTTGATAGTTGAATAGGATGGTATAGACTAGAATACAGTATATACATATGAAATGAGTAAAACAGTATGTAAACATTATTAAAGTGGCCAGTGTTCCATTATTAAAGTGACGAATAATTCCATGCCTATGTTCATATGGCAGCAGCCTCAAAGGTGCAGGGTTGAGTAACCAGGTGGTAGCCGGCTAGTGACAGTGACTAAGTTCAGGGCAGAGTACTGGGTGGAGGCCGGCTAGTGGTGAGTATTTAACAGTCTTATGGCCTTTAGATAGAAGCTGTTTTCAGTCTCTCGGACCCAGCTTTGATGCATCTGTACTGACCTCGCCTTCTGGATGATAGCGGGGTGAACAGGCCGTGGCTCAGGTGGTTGATGTACTTGATCTTTTTGGCCTCCCTGTGACATCAGGTGCTGTAGGTGTCCTGAATGGCAGGCAGTGTGCCCCCGGTGATGCGTTTGGCAGACCACTCCACCCTCTGGAGAGCCCTGCAGTGGTGGACGGTGCATTTGTAGAAGTTTGTGAGGATCTTAGTGGCCAAGCCAAATTTCTTCAGCCTCCTGAGTTTGAAAAAGGCGCTGTTGTGCCATCTTCGCCACACTGTCTGTGTGGGTGGACCATTTCAGATTGTCATCGATGTGTACGCCGAGGAACTTGAAGCTTTTCACCTTCTCCACTGTGGCCCCGTTGATGTGGATGGGGGTGTGCTCCCTCTGCTGTCTCCTGAAGTCTACAATCAGCTCCTTCATTTTGTTGACATTGAGGGAGAAGTTATTTTCCTGGCACCACTCCGCCAGGGCCCTCACCTCCTCACTGAAGGCTGTCTCATTATTGATGGTAATCAGGTCTACTACTGTTGTGTCGTCTGCAAACTTGATGATTGAGTTGGAGGTGTGCGTGGCCATGCAGTCATGGGTTAACAGGGAGTGCAGGAGGGGGCTGAGCACCCACCTTTGTGGGGCCCCTGTGTTGAGGATCTGCGTAGTGGAGGGCGGGATACAGACCCAGGGGCCCAATATTAATGATGAGCTGAAGGCTGAGCTGTAGTCAATGAACAGCATTCTAACATAGGTATTCCTCTTGTCCAGATGGGACAGGGCAGTTTGCAGTGCGATGGCGATTGCATTGTCTGTGCATCTATTGGGGTGGAATGCAAATTGAAAGGTCTAAGGTGTCAGGTAAGGTGGTGATATGATTCTTAACTAGCCTATCAAAAAACTTAATGATGACAGAAGTGAGTGCTATCGGGCGATAGTCATTTAGATCAGTTACCTTTGCTTGCTTGGGTACCGGAACAATGGTGGACATCTTGAAGCAAGTGGGGACAGCAGACTGGGATAGGGAGAGATTGAATATGTCCGTAACACTCCAGCCAGCTGGTCTGTGCATGCTCTGAGGACGCGGCTAGGGCTGCTGTCTGGGCCTGCAGCCTTGCGAGGGTTAACGTGCTTAAATGTCTTACTCACGTCAGCAATGAAGAACCAAGAGTGGCACTGTGTTATCCTCAAAGTGTGCGAAGAAAGTGTTTAGCTTGTCTGGGAGCAAGACGTCAGTGTCTGCGACGTGGCTGGTTATCCCTTTGTAATCCCTGATTGTCTGTAGACCCTGCCACATACGTCTCATGCCTGAGTTGTTGAATTGCAACTCCACTTTGTCTCTGTACTGACATTTTGCCTGTTTGATTGCCTTATGGTTTGAATTCAACCATATTCCTAGTAACCATGCTGTGGTTAAATGCGGTGGTTCGCACTTTCAGTTTTGCACGAATACTGCCATCTATCCATGGTTTTAGGTTTTGGTAGGTTTTAACCTGTTATGGCTAGGGGGCAGTATTTTCACGGCCGGATAAAAAACGTACCCAATTTAATCTGATTATTACTCCTGCCCAGAAACTAGAATATGCATATAATTATTAGCTTTGGATAGAAAACACTCCAAAGTTTCTAAAACTCTTTGAATGGTGTCTGTGAGTATAACAGAACTGATTTGGCAGGCCAAAACCTGAGAAGATTCCATACAGGAAGTACCCTGTCTGACCATTTCTTTGCCTTCTTGATTATCTCTATCCAATACAGGGGATCTCTGCTGTTACGTGACACTTCCTACGGCTCCCATGGGCTCTCAGAAGGCGGCAAAAAGCTGAATGATATCGAGGCAGCCCCTGGTTGAAAAACATTAGCGCGTTTGGATAGTGGCCAGTCACAGTACTATGAGACTCAGGCTCGTGCACGAGGGGATCCCATGCTTTTATTTTCTCTCTCTTTTGTACGTAAACACGCTTTCCCGGTCGGAATATTATCGCTTTTTTACGAGAAAAATTGCATAAAAATTGATTTTAACCTGTTATGGCTAGGGGGCAGTATTTTCACGGCCGGATAAAAAACGTACCCAATTTAAT
Organism: Salmo salar; assembly: GCF_965601325.2. Taxonomy (NCBI): domain Eukaryota; kingdom Metazoa; phylum Chordata; class Actinopteri; order Salmoniformes; family Salmonidae; genus Salmo; species Salmo salar. Next base: position 1,672 of record NW_027675604.1, on the reverse strand, counting down.
CTGATTATTACTCCTGCCCAGAAACTAGAATATGCATATAATTATTAGCTTTGGATAGAAAACACTCCAAAGTTTCTAAAACTGTTTGAATGGTGTCTGTGAGTATAACAGAACTCATTTGGCAGGCCAAAACCTGAGAAGATTCCATGCAGGAAGTGCCCTGTCTGACAATTTCTTGCCCTTCTTGATTATCTCTATCCAATACAGGGGATCTCTGCTGTTACGTGACACTTCCTACGGCTCCCATGGGCTCTCAGAAGGCAGCAAAAAGCTGAATCGTGGCTTTGCAGGCTCTGGCTGAAAAAAAGTAGCGCGTTTGGATAGGGGCTGGTCACAGTACTGTGAGACTCAGGCTCGTGCACGAGGGGATCCCATGCTTTTATTTTCTCTCTCTTTGTACGTATACATGCTTTCCCGGTCGGAATATTATCGCTTTTTTTTGCGAGAAAAATGGCATAAAAATTGATTTTAAACAGCGGTTGACATGCTTCGAAGTACGGTAAAGGAATATTTAGAAATCTTTTGTCACGAAATGCGCCGTGCTCGTGACCCTTATTTACACTTCGGATAGTGTCTTGAACGCACGAACAAAACGCCGCTATTTGGATATAACAATGGATTATTTTGAACCAAACCAACATTTGTTATTGAAGTAGCAGTCCTGGGAGTGCATTCTGACGAAGAACACCAAAGGTAATCAAACTTTTCTAATAGTAAATCGGAGTTTGGTCAGGGCTAAACTTGGTGGGTGTCTAAATAGCTAGCCGTGATGGCTGGGCTATCTACTCAGAATATTGCAAAATGTGCTTTCTCCGAAAAGCTATTTTAAAATCGGACACCTCGATTGCACAAAGGAGTTCTGTATCTATAATTCCTAAAATAATTGTTATGCTTTTTGTGAACGTTTATCGTGAGTAATTTAGTAAATTCACCGGAGGTTTGCAGGGGGTATGCTCGTTCTGAACGTCACATGCTAATGTAAAAAGCTGTTTTTTGATATAAATATGAACTTGATTGAACAAAACATGCATGTATTGTATAACATAATGTCCTAGGTGTGTCATCTGATGAAGATCATCAAAGGTTAGTGCTGCATTTAGCTGTGGTTTTGTGTTTTTGTGACATTATATGCTAGCTTGAAAAATGGGTGTCTGATTATTTCTGGCTGGGTACTCTGCTGACATGATCTAATGTTTTGCTTTCGCTGTAAAGCCTTTTTGAAATCGGACAGTGTGGTTAGATAAAGGAGAGTCTTGTCTTTAAAATGCTGTAAAATAGTCATATGTTTGAAAAATGGACGTTTTTGTATTTTTGAGGAATTTGTAATTCGCGCCACGCCTATCATTTGATATTGGAGCAGGTGTTCCGCTAGCGGAACGTCTAGATGTAAGAGGTTAATAGTCACAGTGGGAACAACATCCCCTATACACTTCCTGATGAACTCAGTCACCGTGTCAGTGTATACGTCAATGTTATTCTCAGAGCCAACAAAGAACATATCCTAGTCCGCGTGATTGAAACAATCTTGAAGCATGGATTCTGATTGGTCAAACCAGCATTGAATAGACCTTAGCCCGTGTACTTCTTGTTTGAGTTTCTCCCTATAGGATCGGAGGAGCATAATGGAGTCATGATCTGATTTGACAAAGGGAGGGCGAGGGAGGGCCTTGTA